>NC_143038.1:11865000-11882500 GCF_057628025.1 Oncorhynchus mykiss | reverse complement strand
TCAGCTAAAGACTTACAGAAATCTCTGGGACATGCTAACATCTCTGTTGACGAGTCTACGATACGTAAAACACTAAACAAGAATGGTGTTCATGGGAGGACACCACGGAAGAAGCCACTGCTGTCCAAAAAAAACATTGTTGCACGTCTGAGGTTCGCAAAAGAGTACCTGGATGTTCCACAGCGCTACTGGCAAAATATTCTGAGGACAGATTAAACTAAAGTTGAGTTGTTTGGGAGGAACACACAACACTATGTGTGGAGAAAAAAAGGCACAGCACACCAACATCAAAGCATCATCCCCACTGTAAAGTATGGTGAAGGGAGCATCATGGTTTGAAGCTGCTTTGCTGCCTCAGGGCCTGGACAGCTTGCTTTCATCAACAGAATAATTAATTCCCAAGTTTATCAAGACATTTTGCTGGAGAATGTATGGCTATCTGTCCGCCAATTGAAGCTCAACAGAAGTTGGATGATGCAACAGAACAACTACAAAAAACACAGAAGTAAATCAACAACAGAATGGCTTCAACAGAAGAAAATATGTCTTCTGGAGTGGCCCAGTCAGAGTCCTGACCTGAACCCGATTGAGATTCTGTGGCATGATCTCAAAAGAGCGGTTCACACCAGACATCCCAAGAATATTGCTGAACTGAAACAGATGTGTAAAGAGGAATGGTCCAAAATTCCTCTTGATCGTTGTGCAGGTCTGATCCACAACTACAGAGAATGTTTGGTTGAGGTTATTGCTTCCAATGGAGGGTCAACCAGTTATTAAATCCAGGGGTTCACATACTTTTCAACCCTGTACTGTGAATTTTTACACAGTGTTTTCAATAAAGACATGAAAACGTATAATTGTGTGTTATTAGTTTAAGCATACTGTGTTTGTCTATTGTTGTGACTTAGAGGAAGATCCGATAACATTTTAGAACAAATCTTTGCAGAAATTCAGGTAATTCCAAAGGGTTCACATATTTTGTCTTGCCACTGTATATACAGTGCCTTGCAAAAGTATTCGGCCCCCTTGAACTTTGTGACCTTTTGCCACATTTCAGGCTTCAAACATAAAGATATAAAACTGTATTTTTTTGTGAAGAATCAACAACAAGTGGGACACAATCATGAAGTGGAATGACATTTATTGGATATTTCAAACTTTTTTAACAAATCAAAAACTGAAAAATTGGGCGTGCAAAATTATTCAGCCCCTTTACTTTCAGTGCAGCAAACTCTCTCCAGAAGTTTAGTGAGGATCTCTGAATGATCCAATGTTGACCTAAATGACTAATGATGATAAATACAATCCACCTGTGTGTAATCAAGTCTCCGTATAAATGCACCTGCACTGTGATAGTCTCAGAGGTCCGTTAAAAGCGCAGAGAGCATCATGAAGAACAAGGAACACACCAGGCAGGTCCGAGATACTGTTGTGAAGAAGTTTAAAGCCGGATTTGGATACAAAAATATTTCCCAAGCTTTAAACATCCCAAGGAGCACTGTGCAAGCGATAATATTGAAATGGAAGGAGTATCAGACCACTGCAAATCTACCAAGACCTGGCCGTCCCTCTAAACTTTCAGCTCATACAAGGAGAAGACTGATCAGAGATGCAGCCAAGAGGCCCATGATCACTCTGGATGAACTGCAGAGATCTACAGCTGAGGTGGGAGACTCTGTCCATAGGACAACAATCAGTCGTATATTGCACAAATCTGGCCTTTATGGAAGAGTGGCAAGAAGAAAGCCATTTCTTAAAGATATCCATAAAAAGTGTCGTTTAAAGTTTGCCACAAGCCACCTGGGAGACACACCAAACATGTGGAAGAAGGTGCTCTGGTCAGATGAAACCAAAATGGAACCTTTTGGCAACAATGCAAAACGTTATGTTTGGTGTAAAAGCAACACAGCTCATCACCCTGAACACACCATCCCCACTGTCAAACATGGTGGTGGCAGCATCATGGTTTGGGCCTGCTTTTCTTCAGCAGGGACAGGGAAGATGGTTAAAATTGATGGGAAGATGGATGGAGCCAAATACAGGACCATTCTGGAACAAAACCTGATGGAGTCTGCAAAAGACCTGAGACTGGGACGGAGATTTGTCTTCCAACAAGACAATGATCCAAAACATAAAGCAAATTCTACAATGGAATGGTTCAAAAATAAACATATCCAGGTGTTAGAATGGCCAAGTCTAAGTCCAGACCTGAATCCAATCGAGAATCTGTGGAAAGAACTGAAAACTGCTGTTCACAAATGCTCTCCATCCAACCTCACTGAGCTCGAACTGTTTTGCAAGGAGGAATGGGAAAAAATTTCAGTCTCTCGATGTGCAAAATTGATAGAGACATACCCCAAGCGACTTACAGCTGTAATCGCAGCAAAAGGTGGCGCTACAAAGTATTAATTTAAGGGGGCTGAATAATTTTGCACGCCCAATTTTTCAGTTTTTGATTTGTTAAAAAAGTTTGAAATATCCAATAAATGTCGTTCCACTTCATGATTGTGTCCCACTTGTTGTTGATTCTTCACAAAAAAATACAGTTTTATATCTTTATGTTTGAAGCCTGAAATGTGGCAAAAGGTCGCAAAGTTCAAGGGGGCCGAATACTTTCGCAAGGCACTGTATATATGGCTGGGCCTGGGCTCCCCAGTGGCTGGGCCTGGGCCCACCCAGGCTAACCCGTGTCTATGTGGCTGCCTTCAATTTGGATACATATTCAATCTAAGTATCTAGTTTTCAAAATGCAATATTCACTATTTTTTTTTGACATTTTCTTGTCATTTGTAAATGATACAATTATCTTTAACTTAATCAAACTGCTCAAAACGAAAAACTATTGAACCAAAATGATGTTGTGCCTAGTTAATGTATATAGTTTGATAGCTTCTGCCGAGTGCCCAATAACCGGATGTTCAGGTTTTCAAGGGAAATGGAAAGGGAGACTGCAACACGCCATCTTAACTCATCCACATTTACTGGATTGGTTGAACAGTGCAGAAAATAACCTGCAACAGTTTTTTTTCCTTCTGGTCAAGACCAGTATGTAGGGGATCTAGTTTCAGGTGTTTCTTTTACACCGGATACATTAGGTTTTGCATTTGGTAACTTCTGAACACGGTACATTTTTATATTTTTACCTCATAAATGTATCAATTTGACATCAATAGGACAAAGTGGGAAGAGTCACTCTATGTGCAACCCATTTGGAATTACAGGGCCTCCAGAAAGTATTCACACCCCTTGACCTTTTCCACATTTTGTTGTTGCAGCCTAAATTTAAAATTGAGTAAATTGAGAGTGGCCGAGTTACAGTTTTGACTTGAAAAGACCTGAAAATGGTTGTCTAGCAATGATCAACAACCAATTTGACAGAGCTTGAAGAATTTTCTAAAAGAATAATGGGCAAATGTTGCACAATCCAGGAGTGGAAAGCACTTAGAGACTTTCACAGAAAGTGAAAAAGTATTTCATGTTCAATAAATGTCCTAAAAATAGGTTTTTAACTTTGTCATTATGGGGTATTGTGTGTGGGTGAGCAACATTAGAGTCCATTTTGAATTTAGGCTGTAACACAACAACATGGAGTACGTGAAGAGATAATACTTTCTGAAACCACTGTATAGTGTAGTGTGCAATGCACTGCTGAAATACCCGGGTTGTATTTAACAATATATTCCACTCATTATCTGAATGTCATTGATACACTGTAAGATGGCGAATTCCAATCAGAGAGACAGGCGATACTGTATCAGTTGACAAGTCACGTAGAAAAAGTGATATTGTACAATCCTGCTTTGGGCAGAAATGGCATAATGGCTGCTTTACAATAGGCTACCCCTATTTCTGATGAATTGTCCTATGTATGTGCTGTATAAGGATAAGGAAACTGTAAGACTGGTATTTGTCAGTATGCTCACAACCTGCCATTGGATACAAGTAGTGTATGGATAAGTATAGTAATATAGTGTATGGAAAATTATATTTACCATCTACTGTTCTTTCTATTCAACACTTCAATAACAACAGTTTTAAAGTGTGTATCTTGTATTTTTCTGCTATTAAATTAAATGGTAGTTCAAATGACTAAATTATGTATTGGTGACTAAATGAAATGTGCTCATGTTATTTCACGAAAAAGGTTGATTTTGCTTAAATAACCTATTCCTGCAGTGGGATAAATGTTTTTTGGTAGTCTTAAAAATATATACTTTGAAACAAAAGTATACACCTCACACACATGGTTATGGGCTTTCAAAAAAAGAAGACAAATGTACCATGTCCAATATAGAGTTTAAATGTCTTACATTTTGAGTTTGCATCCCAATATTACACTTTATATACTGTACATCACAGAAGACTGAAATATAACAAAACCGTTTGACATAGAAACATCGGATTTTCAGGTATTTTTTTTTTGTATGTTTATTAATTATGAAATTATGAAAAATATTCATACAATTTCATCCATGAGGCCACTAGGTCATTTGACTGCTAGAAAGGGCTACATGAATCGGTGGTTAAAGATGAGTGAAACCCCGATGAATGCACAATCAAAGGTTCTGAACATAATATAATGGACATTACACGTGTTATCAGTTTAAAATGTTGTACTTAGACTTTTGAAAATTCACCTAATATTTGTGAAATTTGCATCAAAGTGATTGAAATAGAAACCTGTAATATGCAACCTCCCTTTGGCTCCAGATACTTTTTTTCCTAGTATTAGTGTGCTTTAACTAGTGTACACTATGACCCACTACGATAACCAGTGCAATCTGAATTATTTTATATGATCTTTACTTATATATTTATTTATCCAGGTTAGTCTCATTGAGATCAAGAGAGACATAACAGATAGCAGCAAGTGTGTGCGTGTGTTCATGTGTGTGTGTGTATTATAGCCCGTGGCAGTTCAGCTATCTAACCATGTTTTTATTGGCCTCTTAAAACCTCCTCCAAGATAACCGTGTTTTAAGAACGTGCCGTACGTGGTTCAGCGTTCACATTCACCACCTGACCAAGGCTGCTTGTTCTCAGTGCCTTCCAGAGGAAAGGCAGAAAGTCAAAGTACTTGAAAAAAAAGGTGTGTGGAATAGGTCAGCTAAGCCTTCCCCCTCCCTCTCTCCTCTCTCTCTCTCTCTTTTTCTCTCTCACACACTCCTTCGCAAGGAGAATTTTTCCCTTTTAATTTTTTTTCTTTTTTTTGGAACCTGTGCAAACTTTCCTCTTTCAAAATCCATCATTCAAGCTCCAGCGCTCGTCCCCCCTTGTATACCCCTCCCCCACTCCTGGCTCTCTCTGCCTGGGCAGGGAAAACCTCACACTGCTTGAGCTGGAAGAAAGGGAGAGAGAGAGAGAGAGAGAGAGAGAGAGGATCAGAGAGCAAACCGAGACTGAGGGAGAGAGTAAATAGGGAGAGAGTGATGAGAGAGAGAGAGTAAAAACGAGAGACGGAGAGAAGAGACTCAAATACTGATTCAAACATCAACCTCAACAACTTTGCAAATACACATGCAGACCAGGTGCTGCTGTATGCAACATTGATTGATACACACTTCACATTCACAAGCAACCACAGCAAAGCACAAGGAATAAATAAACACACTATTAGGAAACCCAGGTATGACCAAACACACACTACCCCCCCCCCCCCCCACACACACACACACACACACACAAACACTCACACACTCTCATTCATTTTCTTTCCCACTTTTATGGTTGAGAAAGATGAAGCAAAAGGAGTGACTAATAAGTCTGTCTTCACAGCTGATTGTCAAACTTCCTGTAAATTGACAAATTATGTGACTAAACTGAACAAAAAGAAGAAGAAACTGTATTAACTGTATTACTAGAGGCAAGAAATTTGGTTTTGCCCCTAACAAAACTTTTACAGATGCACAATTGAGAGCATCCTGTTGTGCTGTATATCACCGCCTGGTATGGGAACTGCACCGCCCGCAACCGCAGGGCTCTCCAGATGGTGGTGCAGTCTGCCCAACGCATCACAGCTGGAACCGAGAGACTGAAAACAGCTTCTATCTCAAGGTCCATCAGACTGTTAACATCACTAGTCGCCTACCAGGGTTACTCAACCCTGCACCTTAGAGGCTGCTGCCCTATGTACATAGTCATGGAATCACTGGCCACTTTAATAATGGAACACTTGTCACTATAATAATGTTTACATACTGCTTTACTCATTTCATATGTATATACTGTATTCTACTGTATTTTAGTCAATGCCACTCCGGCATTGCTCGTCTTAATAATTATATATATATTTCTTAATTCAATTATTTTACTTTTAGAATTGTGTGCATTGTTGTGAACTGTTGGAGCTAAGAACAGAAGCATTTCCCTACACCCGCAAAGACATCTGCTGAGTATGTTTATGTGACCAGTCAAATTTGATTTGATTTGAAAATAAATGATGTAAAGTATGATGCAAAAAAGCGTTGGATCACATTTAATGAAATTATGGACAGAAATACTCATTTAACTCCATCTTTCATTGAATCAGAAGGCTCATTCATCAATCATTTTTTTTATATTGACAATTATTTTGATGACTATTTCATTGGCAAAGTCGGCAAACTCAGGCATGAAATGTCAACAACAAACTTTGAGCCATCACATTCATGCATAAAATACCTAATAATGAAAGATAAACTGACATTTTTAATTCTGTCAAATTAGTGTGGAAGAGGGGGGGAAATTATTGATGTCTATTAATCATGAGAAAACACATGGTATTTACAACTTAGATGGAAACTACTGAAGATGGTAGCAGACTATATTGAAACTCCTGTTTGTCATATCTTAATCTGAACCTAGAGAAAAGTGTTTGTCCTCAGATCTGGAGGGAAGCTAAAGTCATTCCGCTACGCAAGAATGATAAAGCACCCTTTGCTGGTTCTAACAGCCGACAAATCAGCTTGCTGCTGGCTCTTAGCAAACTTTTGGAAAAATTGTGTTTGACCAGATACATTGCTATTTCTCTGAGAACAAATTAACTTTCATCATGCTTTTGGAGAAGGGCATTCATGTACTGCACTGACACAAATTACTGATGATTGGCTAAAATAAATTGATAGTAAGAAGATTGAAAGGAGCTATTTTGTTAGACTTTAGTGCAGCATTTGATATTATTAACCATAATCTGTTATTGGAAAAAAGTATGTGTTATAGCTTTACGTCCTCTACCGTATCATGGGTTGAGAGCTATTTATCTAATAGAAAACAGAGGGTTTTCTTTAATGGAAACTTCTCTAATGTAAAACATGTAAAGTGTGGTATTCCGCAAGGCAACTCTCTTGGTCCTTTACTGTTCTCTATTTTTTACCAATGATCTACCACTAGCCTTAGTGGAACTGACAGCATTTTAGCAACATGAAATCTTATTATAATCTGTTCATATACACCCCCAAGAAGATTATGACACTTTTTAAAACAATTTGGCTAATCTATACATCCATATTTCCAAGTCCTATTCTTGAAGATCAAGGGGTATAACATTTATTGGAATGACTGGAATTCTGATAGACTTTGGTTTTTAATGTAAAGTTATAATTTAATCTTATTATTATCTGTATTAGAAAGCGATGGGTTACAAGAAGCCTGACATAGCCAACCCATAAAGTAAAATTTAACATCCATATTTGGCCAGCTCTGTGAACCTTAACATTGATTTATCCTGAAATAGATGTCTTTCAATTGGTCATTTTTTGTCTTCTTCTAATGCCCTTTAAGGGGAAAGCAATCTAAAAATAACAGAATACATTCAAATCAAATCAAATCCAATTTGATTTGTCACATACACATGGTTAGCAGATGTTAATGCGAATGTAGCGAAATGCTTGTGCTTCTAGTTCCGACAATGCAGTAATATCCAACGAGTAATCTAACCTAACAATTTCACAACTACTACCTTATACACACAAGTGTAAAGGAATGAATAAGAATATGTACATAAAAAAATAGATGAATGAGTGAGTGATGGTACAGAAAGGCATAGGCAAGATGCAGTAGATGGTATAGATTACAGTATATACACATACATATGAGATGAGTAATGTAGGGTATGTAAACAGTATATGAAGTGGCATTGTTTAAAGTGGCTAGTGATACATATATTAAAGCAATTTTTCCATTATTAAAGTGGCTGGAGTTGAGTCAGTATGTTGGCAGCAGCCACTCAATGTTAGTGATGGCTGTTTAACAGTCTGATGGCCTTGAGATAGAAGCTGTTTTTCAGTCTCTCTGTCCCTGCTTTGATGCACCTGTACTGACCTCGCCTTCTGGATGATAGCAGGGTGAACAGGCAGTGGCTTGGGTGGTTGTTGTCCTTGATGATCTTTTTGGCCTTCCTGTGACATCGGGTGGTGTAGGTGTCCTGGAGGGCATGTAGTTTGCCCCCGGTGATGCGTCACTACCCTCTGGAGAGCCTTACGGTTATGGGCGGAGCAATTGCCGTACCAGGCGGTGATACAGCCGGTTCCCCTCTTTCCACTGGGATTCTCTGCCTCTAACCCTATTACAGGGGCTGAGTCACTGGCTTACTGGGGCTCTCTCATGCCGTCCCTGGAGGGGGTGTGTCACCTGAGTGGGTTGATTCACTGATGTGGTCATCCTGTCTGGGTTGGCGCCCCCCCCCCCCCCCTCCCCTTGGGTTGTGCCGTGGCGGAGGTCTTTGTGGGCTATACTCAGCCTTGTCTCAGGATGGTAAGTTGGTGGTTGAAGGTATCCCTCTAGTGGTGTGGAGGCTGTGCTTTGGCAAAGTGGGTGAGGTTATATCCTGCCTATTTGGCCCTGTCCGGGGGTATCGGTGGATGGGGCCACAGTGTCTCCTGACCCCTCCTGTCTCAGCCTCCAGTATTTATGTTGCAGTAGTTTATGTGTCGGGGGGGCTAGGGTCAGTTTGTTATATCTGGAGTACTTCTCCTGTCCTATTCGGTGTCCTGTGTGAATCTAAGTGTGCGTTCTCTGATTCTCTCCTTCTCTCTTTCTTTCTCTCTCTCGGAGGACCTGAGCCCTAGGACCATGCCCCAGGACTACCTGACATGATGACTCCTTGCTGTCCCCAGTCCACCTGGCCGTGCTGCTGCTCCAGTTTCAACTGACCTGAGCCCTAGGACCATGCCCCAGGACTACCTGACATGATGACTCCTTTCTGTCCCCAGTCCACCTGACCGTGCTGCTGCTCCAGTTTCAACTGTTCTGACTTATTATTATTCGACCATGCTGGTCATTTATGAACATTTGAACATCTTGGCCATGTTCTGTTATAATCTCCACCCGGCACAGCCAGAAGAGGACTGGCCACCCCACATAGCCTGGTTCCTCTCTAGGTTTCTTCCTAGGTTTTGGCCTTTCTAGGGAGTTTTTCCTAGCCACCGTGCTTCTACACCTGCATTGCTTGCTGTTTGGGGTTTTAGGCTGGGTTTCTGTACAGCACTTTGAGATATCAGCTGATGTACGAAGGGCTATATAAATAAATTTGATTTGATTTGATTTGATAAGGATTGATTGAATATGTCCGTAAACACACCAGCCAGAATGTAATCAGATAACGTTACTGAGTTTGGGTAATCCAAAAGTTACGTTACTGATTACAATTTTGGACCGGTAACTTGTAACTGTGACGGATTACATTTAGAAAGTAACCTACCCAACCCTGGTGCCAACCTTGTAGTGTCAGACCCAAGAAGACTCGAGGCTGTAACCGCTGCCAAAGGTGCTTCAACAATGTACTGAGTAAAGGTGTGAATATGTAAATGTTATATTTCCGTTTTTTTTTATTTAAATACATTTGCAAAAATGTCTAAAACCTGTTTTTGCTTTGTCATTATGGTGTATTGTGTGTAGATTGATGAGGGGAAAAAACAATTTAATAAAATGTTGAATAAGGGTGTAATGTAACAAAATGTGGAATACTTTCTGAATGCACTGTATGTGCAACTGATAGATGCAAACACACAGACACACACACTCTCTCTCTAACGCACACTCTAATACACACTCAACACGCACACATTATTATTCTTTGGTTGTATTTCTTTTTAAAATTTGTGAAATTGGTGTGTCTTTAATTTTTTATACACAGCGCCTTCTGAAAGTATTCACAGCCATTGACTTGTTATCTTTGTCACTGACCTACGCACCATAACCTATAATGTGAAAGTGGAATTATATTTTTCTACATTTCCTTTTTTAAATTTCTTGACTCAATAAGTTTTCAACCCATTTGTTATGGCAAGCCTAAATAAGAGTAACAATTAAAAAGTCATGTAATAAGTTGACTACCTTATCTTTGTACCCCACAGTAAAGTCCCTCAGTCGAGCAGTGAATTTCAAACACAGATTCCATCACAAGGGCCAGGGAGGTTATCTAATGCCTCGCAAAGAAAAGCACCTATTGGTAGATGGGTAAATAAAAAGCAGACATAAAATAGCTCTTTGAGCATGGTGAAGTTATTAATTACACTTTGGATGGTTTATCAATACACCCAGTCACTACAAAAAAACAGGCATCCTTCCTAACTCAGTTGCCGGAGAGGAAAACCGCTCAGGGATTTCACCATGAGGCCAATGGTGACTTTAAAACAGTTACAGAGTTTATTGATTGTGATAGGGGAAAACTGAGGATGGATAAACAACATTGTAGTTACTCCACAATACTAACCTAATTGACAGAGTGAAAAGTCGGAAGCTGTACAGAATAAATATATTTCAAAATGTGCATTCTGTTTTCAACAAGACACTAAAGTAATACTGAAAAGAAAACGTGGCAAAGCAATTAACTTCTTGTCCTGAATACAAAATGTTATGTTGTTGAGAAAATCCAATACAGCACATTACTGAGTACCACTCTCCATATTTTCAAGCTTAGTGGTGGTCATGTTATGGGTATGCTTGTAATCACTAAGGACTGGGGAGTTTTTCAGGATAAAAAAAATATGCAGTGGAGCTAAACACAGGAAAAAATTATAGCGATAAACCTGGTTCAGTCTGCTTTCCACCAGACACTGGGAGATTAATTTACCTTTCAAATTAAATACAATTTTATTGGTCACGTTCACTTCACATATTTAGCAGATGTTATTGCGGGTGTAGAGAAATGCTTCTTTATTTTTTTTTATCGTTCGGCTCTATGTAATAACACAAAAAAAACGTTCCGGGCTAATAATGTAAAATATAACACGCAAAGGAGCAAAATACTTCAAAGTTGCTTAGGAGCTAGAAGCAGAGCTGCCATGTCTGTCAGCGCCATCTTGACAGGACAACAACCTAAAACACAAGGCCAAATCTGCAGTTGCTTACGAAGAAGACAGTGAATGTTCCTGAGTGACCGAGTTACAGTTTTGACTTAAATCTACTTGACAATCTATGGCAAGACCTGAAAATGGTTCTGACAATGATCAACAACCAATTTGACAGCACTTGGAGAATTTTGGAAAAAAATGATGGGCAAATGTTATACAATCCAGGTGTGGAAATGTCTTAGAGACTTACCTAGAAAGACTCACAGCTTTAATCGCTGCCAATGGTGCTTCTATAAAGTATTGACTGAGGGGTGTGAATACTTACATGAAGGAGATATTTCTGTATTTCAAATAGATTTGCAAAATCTAAAATCTAAAATTTCTAAAAACATGTTTTCACTTTGTCATTATGGGATATTGTGTGTAATGGATGAGAAAACAACATATTTCATTCATTTTGAATTCAGACTGTAACACAACAAAATGTGAAATAAGTCAAGGGGTATGAATACTTCCGGAAGGCACTGGAATGTTTAAGTCTGGAATGTCTACATGTTCATGTTTCTAAATGTATATAAATTGACATTTATTTTTGTTTGTAATTATGTGTCGGACACCAATAAGACTGTCATCATTGGCGTCAGCTAATGGGGATGCTAAATAAAATCAAAATCTCTCATACACACACACACACACTAGAACCCACACACACTAGAACCCCCACACACACACTAGAACCCACACACACTAGAACCCCCACACACACACTAGAACCCACACACACACTCTTGAACCCACACACACACACACTAGAACCCACACACACACACTAGAACCCACACACACTAGAACCCACACACACACACACACACACACTAGAACCCACACACACACACTCACCCAGACGGTGGCGTGGGACCAGCGGCCCTCCCTGGCTGTGTCTGTCTGCTCCACGTGTCTGAGCTGTCCTTGGGTTTCCGGCCCTCTTTGAGAGGCCTCTGATTTATGGTATGGGACAGATCTCACTGTATCCGCGTGTGTGTGTGTTTGTGTCTACGTGTGTATCTAGGTGTTTGTGTTGTCTACGTGTATGTGTCTGTACACGTGTGTGCACGGTGTGTGTGTGTACGCGTGCGGCCCTGTGTGTGTCTGTGTGTGCATATGTGCGTGTGTGCGTGTGTGTGAGCTGTGAATGCGCGCTGTCTATCGAAGCCAAATTTGTCTCGTGTTACTCTCCCAGGCCGCACAGCTTTACACAAGCCCTCAAGTTATAATTCTGCAGACAGCCCTCAACTGGACCCAGACCAACAGCTCTCCAGCTGGCTTTTGTACAGGTCTTTCATTGAGAGATGTGTGTGTGTTAGGTAAAGTGGGTTTTGTGTGTTTATGATGTGCATACTGTATGTTTGTTTTTGTGTGTGTGTGCATGTGTGTGTCTGCTCGTGTGTGTACCTACGTGTTGTGTTCATGTGTTTTTTTCCCCTGTCTGCTCACATTTACGTGTCCTTTAAAAATGTTTTTTATTTTATTTAACCAGGCAAGTCAGTTAAGAACAAACTCTTATTTACAATGATGGCCTACCCTGCAAAACACTAACCCGGACGATGCTGGGCAAATTGTCTGCTGCCCTAAGGGACTCCTAACCACCGCCGGTTGTGATACAGCCTGGAATTGAACCATGGTCTGTAGTGACGCCTCTAGCACTGAGATGCAGTGCCTCAGACCGCTGCGCCACTCACGCATATGTCTCTCTCCCTTTCCATCCTCTGTTCTCTCTCTCCAGTCTCTTCCTCTCTCGCCACTCTCTCTCACTCTCCAACGTCGTTACAAGCCAACCGTCTCATAACGAGTTTGACCCTCGCTAATGACCACCTGTTTGTTGTCGGGGGAACGTGCTGGGGCCAGCGCCTGTGTTGGTTAACGTGATTACCGGACAAACAATGGGGGCAGACGGGGTCAGGAGACAACAGACGAGCCATCAAAGGAACCCATTGGTTCAATGATGTTTCGTGGTCCCTCCATCCCCTTCATCCTATTAACTCTGGCAAGGAGTGAGTGGGCATTGAAGGCATTGAAATGGAACACCAGCAGAAGCAGCAACACCAACTGTCTGTCTCTTTTGTCTGTGAGAGAAGGCAGGACTTGGTTATTTATAGAGATTTTAACAGACTGGACTGGACTGGGCAGAGAGAGAGGGACTGGACGGGCTGGATGGGACCCGTGGAGAGGAATACAGGGAATGGAGGGATACAGGGACAGTTCTCTGGCATAGAGTGGTGTGCAGTAGTGTCCCATGGGATGGTTCATTCAGCAATCCGCAGAGCTCGATCGCTATTTGTCTCTCGCTGTCTTTTTCTTTCTCTCTCTTGCTCTCTCTGTCATTCTGTTGCTCACTCTCTCGCGCTCTCACTCTCTCTCTCTCTCTCTCTTTCTCTCTCTTTCTCTCTCTCTCTCTCTTTCTCTCTCTCTCTCTCTCTCTCTCTCTCTCTCTCACTCTCTCTCTCTCTCTCTCTCTCTCTACTGTGTAACCCAGGGTGAGAGATGAAAAGTGTAGAAAATGTGGCCGCATGTCAAAAGCCCAGAGCTGGAGAGCCAAGCAGGCAGACAAAGTCAAGAGAAGAATAAGGTCAAGATGAATACCAACGCTGCATCGTAAATGGCACCCTATTCCATAGATAGTACATTACTTTTGACCAGATCCCTGGGCTGGGATGAGGCCAGATTCACGTAGGAAGTCCTATTAAAATCAATGAGAAAAACCCAGGATAATGACCAAAGGAAGTGGACTATTCAGTAGCTAGCCCTAATCCACTGTGCTCTACAATTCAGTAAAAAAATATATTACCCAAAAATATATGATAAAAATAACATGTATTGTCATTATGTAATAAATGCAATATAATCCACATGTATGGATTTTATGAGAAAAAGCCAGGATAAAGGCCAAACGTTAATGCACTAGTGGACTCTAATTCAGTTCCACTCTGATATATAGTGTTAAATTATTTAAAATATAATACAAGTAAAATGATAGGTCTTCCATTTCCCATTTATGGCAATAGATAATAGTCTTATAGCCAATAGAGCATTTTATTGGTCAGAATATAGTGTGTATAGCAAATACAGTCTAGTGTCCTATTTCAACCAGGCATTGTGTAGGCAACTTCTTATTTCTTTGTTTGAAAATTGGCCAAACCGCTTCCCTCCATTTTAAAACAACTCTGCCAAATGGAATGATAATGATCCTTTTTACCATAAAACATCATTTTCATGAATCCACTCCCTGCGCCGCAGAGGAGGAGGCAGCCGCCTTACTCCCTCCCTCTCTCTCTACACCACCTCCGAAAAATTAAAATTCAATCAAAATAGGCACATTTGCTCCCCCACAGGACACCATAGAGAGGACGTGCGCCGCGGCGTAAGGTACTCCAATCAATGGCCTTGTTCCCTCCTCCCAGACCGACCAGGAACTCACAATTTGCATGACACAGGAGGGGGTTAGACTTATGCACACACAGACGCACACACGATACACGCACACATACACGCACACACACACACAGAGGATATCTGGCACCTCCAGGAAAGGAAGCGATCACATACATAAGTTTCCATTGAGCTGTGCTTTAATCCAACTTGTAGCAGGGCTGATGTGGTCTGGTTCATATCTGCAATGGGCAGATAATGGATTTTGAATGGTGTGTGTGTGTGTGTTTGTGTGTGGGTGTGCGTGCGTGCGTATATGCGTGCATGTGCTCTGCTACAGACACTGAAGGGCAGACACACGGTTTCTTTCTCTCTCTCCCTCTCTTTCTCTTTCTCTCCATCTCTTTCCCTCTCCTCCACTCCTGCACACTCTGCGGCAGCCAAGTGCTCAATACGCTATCGACTGTCTCACCGTGGCAACCTGCAGAATTCCGCCGCCTCCCCAGGAGCCTGGCAGCCTGTCTATCGACCCCCCCCCCCCTCTCCCCCTCCTCCCTCCCTCTCTCCATCCCTGCTTCCCATCCCCCACTCCCAGCTCCAGGGAAGTGATGACGTGGGGGCTTCTTGCTCTGGAGAGAAAAAAAGAGGGAGAGAGAGAGCGAGGAAGAGAGAGAGAGAGAGACTCCCTCCACACCGCAGTCACGGTGACAATGACTCTAGGAGAACCATTTCGGAGCAGTGAGCCAGAAAACGCAGCCCCACTGTTGCCATTCATTCTGCTAAGCACCGCACTCACTGCTGTCTATGGCACCACATAAAATAGATGTAAAATACAGAATACAACACCTAGATGAGATCCATATGATCAAAACAGCTGTATCTAGTTAACGTATTACATCTAATAGGACTGAATTTAATATTGCATTTAATATTCCAATTTTAGCACCAGATCCTCTGGTTTGGCAAAAAAAAAGACATTTCAAATGTGAAGCATGGAAATGGAAATCTAAAGCATTGCATCAAAACATACTGGATAAGTTCACATTAATGCCATATCCAGGTAGGACAGCATGTAATGGACTCAGTCGATTTCCTTCTACCTCAGTAACCAACGTTAGCCAGCTAGCTAGCTACCTTCCACAATTAGCTTCCCCAAACCGAAAGGATATTCCATTTCAACTCGGCCCCAGGTCATCCATCTTGGATGAGTTTCCCCCAAAATGAAAGCAGCATTTCGTTAAGCCGGATGGTAATCATAGTGTTGGGCTAATAATAATCCTTCCTTAGTAGTTTCAGTCAGCAGCACTCGGCTGGGCCTGGCTGGGTAGCCAGTGTGATGGCACAGCCTAATCATCCCCCATCGAGCCCTGTCAGGGTGGCTGCAGGCTGCTCTTAACATTTAGACACACTCACAGGCGCATCGAACACACTCCAAGACCCTCACTCCTCGGCTTGAGATCCCCCCCTTTTCCTTCTCCCTCTCTAGATCTCTCTCTCTCACTCGTAAATGACCACTGGGGCCTATCGGGATCTCTCTCTTCTTCATTTTCTTTCTCTCTCTCTCGCTCTCTCTGTTTTTCTTCCTATCTCTCTCTCTCTTTCTCTCTCCTTCTCTCTCTTTCTGTCACTTCTGGATTCACTAGGATGCCATCATGGCTAGAGGGATGTTGGGGGATCTCTAAACTCTCAGTCGAGCCTATACAGTTGAAGTCGGAAGTTTACATACACCTTAACCAAATACATTTAAACTCAGTTTTCACAATTCCTGACATTTAATCCTAGTACAAACTCCCTGCCTTAGGTCAGTTAGGATCACCACTTTATTTTAAGAATGTGAAATGTCAGAATAATAGTAGAGAGAATGATTCATTTCAGCTTTTATTTTCTGTCACACGCTTTTTCAGTTCTGTACACAGATTTTCTATAGGATTGAGGTCAGGACTTTGTGATGGCCACTCCAATACCTTGACTTTGTTGTCCTTAAGCCATTTTGCCACAACTTTGGAAGTATGCTTGGGGTCATTGTCCATTTGGAAGACCCACTTGCGACCAAGCTTTAACATCCTGACTGATGTCTTGAGATGTTGCGTCCATATATCCACATAATTTTCCCTCCATGATGCAATCTATTTTGTGAAGTGCACCAGTCCCTCCTGCAGCAAAGCACCCCCACAACATGATGCTGCCACCCCCGTGCTTCACGGTTGGGATGGTGTTCTTCGGCTTGCAAGCCTCCCCCTTTTTCCTCCAAACATAACGATGGTCATTATGGCCAAACAGTTCTATTTTTGTTTCATCAGACAAGAGGAAATTTCTCCAAAAAGTATGATCTTTGTCCCCATGTGCAGTTGCAAACCGTAGTCTGGCTTTTTTATGGCGGTTTTGGAGCAGTGGCTTCTTCCTTGCTGAGCGGCCTTTCAGGTTATGTCGATATAGGACTCGTTTTGCTGTGGATATAGATACTTTTGTACCTGTTTCCGCCAGCATCTTCACAAGGTCCTTTGTTGTTGTTCTGGGATTGATTTGCACTTTTCACGCCGAAGTGCGTTCATCTCTAGGAGACGGAACGCGTCTCCTTCCTGAGCAGTATGGCGGCTGCATGGTCCCATGGTGTTTATACTTGCGTACTATTGTTTGTACAGATGAACGTGGTACCTTCAGGCGTTTGGAAATTGCTCTACACTTGTTTTTCTGGGGTCTTGGCTGATTTATTTTGATTTTCCCATGATGTCAAGCAAAGAGGCACTGAGTTTGAAGGTAGGCCTTGAAATACATCCACAGGTACACCTTTAATTGACTCAAAT
>NC_143038.1:11755000-11860000 GCF_057628025.1 Oncorhynchus mykiss | reverse complement strand
TAGCCAGCGTAAGTATGGGAGTGATTTTGTGCGCAAATATTCCGGTGAATCTGGTCGTTCAACTCGTTCATTTGATATTTCTCTGGCGTTTTGAGCTCATTGCCTTATAAGGAAAGGAAGTCGTGCCTGTCTGCAATAGGCTGAACATTGCCGCCTGCATGAACTGTTCTCCTTTAACCCTTGCGCTGCTGAATTTTATTTACGTTTAAAATTATACTCGACGCTTGCGCCTTTATACCGAAAACATATAACGAAATAAATAACAATATAGCCAAATACCAATCATTTTACAATGTGTAGGCTTATACAATATAACAGATCATTTGATAAGCCAAATATACGTGCATGTGTGTGTGTGTGTGTGTGTGTGTGTGTGTGTGTGCGCGCGTGTGTGTGCACAACCGTGGGTGTGCGACGACTATAGCGCACTTGTCAACATGTCCAACCTGTTTCCGTGTTTCAAAGAGACAGCGGGCATAAGAGACACACGAACCACCACCAGCGGCAGTAACTGTGCTGTTGTAAGGTGCAAAAAAAACAAACGCACATTGGCTTTTCTATGTGCCAGAGGTAGGCCCATGCGTCTCTCGCCCAAGTGATAACGCAGCGGCTGGTGCCCGTCAGAGTCGGATGGCAGAAATAAACACGGTGGAAGAAATGCCAACGGGGTTTAAGACCAACTGATGTGACCTACATATCTCTGACACAACCACGGGCCTTTGATGTGCAGAGAAAATTCACTCGATGCCCCGTACGGCGACACTGGCGCTCGGTAATGGTTTTACATATGACCTTGTATTAATGGAAAGGGTAGATATTTATGGAAAATGCCTACTAGCACGAAGCATCCTTGCTCATCCATTGGGTATGTTAGCCAAGTCACCAAGGCGAACAGGAAAGCTCACGTTTATGGATTTTCTTTCAAAGATCCAAGTGTGAAGTCTTTGGAAAACAATCATAAATAATATGGGAAACCCATATTACAGTTATCAGAATCATATGAGGGTGATGATGGTTATTATTATTAGAATGTATAAATTAGATTGGGAAGTGATTAATACGATCTTCTATACCTGATTTAGCTGGTACATAATGTTTCAGTGTGCATAATGTTTGTTTTTTACCGGGGTTAAATGCTCAAGGTACCATTTATTGATCGGCATCATTCAGTTGTGGGCTACATAGGGCCTACCAGATCCATAATGAACTGTTACATATATTTATTTTTGGTGTGGGACCCCAAAGTTGCATTTCAGTAGGCCTATTGATGATGAGTCACTCACACAATGACATTCACTTAATTTATCCAATCGGTCTCAGCCTTTAATTAAGGAAACCAGGGCTGTGTTCTTTAGAAATATCTGGCATACACTTGTAACAATTGTGAAAACGTTAATGAATACATTAACAAATAGGCTACATTAATTAAAATCGATCAAGGAAATGGGCATGGAGCATAGGCAATGGTAGCCTTGATTCATTTTTTCATGATTTGCATGACATGGCATAAAAGGCAATAATTGCGTAAAAGGCTAATGTTCAGTCACAATTCCCAATTTGACATATCATAACACATTATTATACTTTTCATAGCACCCTCTTGCAATACCATTTCACCCTACACATCCATGGGCTAAAAGCATGAAACTGCCCCAGCCCCCAAAAGCGCCTCCTCCTCCTGACGTCACATCAATGGCTCTTTGCATGAACTGTTTTCTGCAACCCCTTCTCGTGTGCAAAGCAAAGCAAAACGTATCGCACTGCCGCTGCCAACGAATTCCGACTAGAGTGAGAGGGAAAGAGAGGGAAGATCGGAGCGAAGGGAAATCTCTCGTATCAATTTGAACGACGGAAAAACAGCACAAAAGCGGGCAGGGTGACATTTTCTACATCCATTGGAAGAGAAACCTTCCCCTTGCATCGAAAATGGAGCTACCCGCCGCGGGAGAGCACGTCTTTGCGGTGGAGAGCATTGAGAAGAAGCGGAATCGAAAGGTTTGAAATCACTTCAAATATATGATTGCTCAATATCCACAAACAAGGTTATTTGGTATCGCTATGCAATATATTGCGTAATTGATGGAAGTAAATTATGTTGTTGTTGTGTTTTTGCAGATAGACAATGTCAAAGACCCGCTTATAATCAAATTAACCAATATGTTCTCTCATCTTCGTATAGGGGAGGATGGAATACCTAGTCAAGTGGCGAGGATGGTCTCCAAAGTAAGTTAGCTTTGAAAATACTATAGCCTACTTTAGTACTACCTAGTAATGCAAATTAATATTTCAAGTTTTCAAGTGTGTGTGTGTGTGTGGCGCGTGCGTGCGTCTTTGCGCGCGTTGAAGTGAATGTTTGATTCGATCGATGGCGCTTAGGATGGATGCCATCACTAATTTATGTGTTGAGCGAAAATTAAGGCAACGTGGGGTAACTACCCCCCCCCCCCCCTCTAGTAATTAACTCTTAAAAGCTCAAATCTAGGTATCTTATTTAAATGTAATACATCTAATAATGAAGCAAAATGGCATTGCACATCTCACTATTAATATCCTCACTATGATGAGGTTTTGATGTAAGGTTCCTCTTTTTATTTGCACACCAAATCATGCCCAAACCATCCTACAATATAAAGAAAATGACTGTAACTCAATGAAGTTATTTGTAGATGATTTGGACTTGCAATATGATTGTATATATACAATATGATTGTATAATTGTATATCTATAAAAAGCTTATAGATCTAACGTAATTTTAATATATATGGGGGGGGGGCAGTTACCCCGGGGGCTTGTTACCCCACATTACCCTAATCACCCTCATGATTCCCATAGAGTAACCGTTTTGCTTGTGTTGACTTTGTGAAGTATACTTCCTAGCAACTATTAACACTTTATAATGACCTATTTCCAGAGTATAGGCTATACTTTGCTCTTACTTTATTACACATTTATCAATAATATGCATAATGTTTATGTTTTGATATAGGCCTATTTGGTCAAGACTGACTGCTAACTGTTAACAGCTAACCGGATTACAGAAGTTGCCTAGCTACTTTACAACGGATTCTGTCAGCAACCAAGCAGATGACGGCCACATTTGATATATGGTTGTAGTTTGGTTGATAGAAGGCGACCTCTGTTGATATTAATGTCTCTCTCGCTCTCTCGCTCTCTCTGTCTCTCGCCCTCTCTCTGTCCTACTTTCTGTCTTAATAGATATAACACGTGGGAACCAGAAGAAAACATTCTCGACCCGCGACTGCTTGACGCTTTCCAGAACAGGTGAGTTGGACAGACTCGATTTGACGAGCCGACCTTGTGTAGTCAATGGGGGTGGGGGGCGCTGCTCTGTGTGTGTGTCTGTGCGTGTGCGCGCATAGGGCACCACTTCTATCCCGTGGTGTGCATAAAATGTGCCCTAATTGAATTACATTTTCCTATGGCAATGTCGAAACTTTTCAAACCCCTAAAAAGACATGATGCAATCACAAGTTTTTTATTAAAAAAAAAATAAATAATAATTAAAATCTCAGTAGGCCTAGAATAGCAGTAGGCCTACACAGTGACCACACAAATCGGATTGAAAACATTTTGGAAAGATTGCGTATGACTTACAATTTCGTGGTCGACCATATTGGACAATGAATTGTCCCTATGTGATATTCTTAGGCCTGTAATAATAGATTGATTGATTTTAGTTGGCCCATACCACAATAGGCTATCACCTTTCACAGGCTACATGCTTATGCGGACACCAGGGCCAAATATTCCTTGACTGCATGCTTTGTCTTGTCCCCCATCCCTGCTTCATCTCACCATGTATTGAATGAGGAAGGCACTGGGAACAACATTAGACAAAAAGGCGCCCTAGGCTTCTAATAATAGGCGATATTCCTGAAACAACCGTAGAAGCATCCGCTTGAAAACGCCGTCGTGCCTTTTCAAGATGACTTGTTTGCTGGACAGGCATTACTGTTAACCGGTAATTGCTAAACCTCCCGTGGGGGTTTTCTGGACGTGAACACACAACTACAACTGCACTATGGCGCAAAAACCATGCAGTGACTCGGCCTGTCGTCTGGGTTTGCTGTCAATCTCTCCCGCTGTGTGCGCACACCAGCTTTTAAAAGAGATGGGTCACTCAGTAGGGAAAATGTCGACGGAGGGCGGTGTCTGTTTTCGCCATTATCTCTTGTCTCTGAACGGGGGGGAGTTTTTATTGTAGCTAATTACGTGACTCTCCAGGGGGCCTCACCGGGCAGAGTACCAGGCTATGAAAATATACTGAGTCGCCACAGTAATTAGATGTGCTCAAGGAGGAAGGGGTGGGGGGGGTTGACATCAGTACTCATTGGGTATTGAATTACTGCTATTGAGAAAGCATGGAAAACAGTGGGCTATAGGGAAAGTATCCTTACCCACCAGTTACATGGTCTATAGATGTGTAGTTCATTCAGGCCCTGAATCTATTCCATCCTTATATGGATTGAATGTTGAACTGGAAAACTATTCATTCCATGTGGAAATCATTTTTGGAGTAATGCCGATTTAGTCAGGCCTAAACCATACATTATTTTTGGAGTAACGCCGATTTAGTCAGGCCTAAACCATACATTATTTGGCATGAGAAGGACTTTGATATGCAGCAACGCTTGGTAAACAAGTAATAAGGATATGTGGCTGTAGACGCTACACTACATTAAGGATGATATTTGTAATTCATGTCTCGTGGGTTCAGTTAGAGGATCTAGTGGTAAACAGGGGGATATGACTGAGGGGTATTCCACTGATGATTCATGTCACCAATTAGGATTCAATTGTGCATGGGATTTTCCCATAAATTACTGCATTGCATTACTGTATTTCATTATTGTTAGTACATCATCCTTGCATTAGCAATGAAAGTACTTTATTGTGTGTAGTCCCCTTTTGTAGTTAAAGTACTGTATTCTGACCTAAATACAGTTTCAATTACAATTACAATTACCCCCCGCTGCCTAACTCTGTTACATTATGTTGTTAACTACTAAATAATGTATTATTGTGGATGGTTTGAGTGACATGGTGGTGTTTTCTGTCTTTCACAGGGAGAGATACGAGCAGCTTATGGGATATCGCAAAAGAGGGCCAAAGCCAAAGCACATGATCGCCCAGGTGAGTCTTCACATATTTTGGAGGGTTGACAATTAACTCCTTGATTACTATACATTTGATCAAATAAATGTTACTATTAATGTTACTGTAAGAGATTTTGAGTACATTTTTGCCATCCAGCACTAAGACCAACACATTCTTTAATTGAGACGGGCTTTATAAGAATTCTAAGTCCTTTATAAGACTACAGAATAGGTGTTAAAATCTGAATGACTGTCAAATAAATTAGGGGCACATGCTGTTGATAGGTTGGGGATAGACTGGGTAGATTAGGTCTCCAAAATGTCTTCAATCTTAAAGCAGTGACTGAAAAGTACATCTAGACATCAATCACAAATCGAAAGAGCAAAAGGAACCCCCTCTAGGTAGTGTTTGTTCCTCTCAGGGCGGTGTTGGTGGTAACACATAGGAGGAAGTCAGTGATGGGGCACAAAGCAGTCTATGGCATTCCTCAGAGCTGAGGTCAGAGCGGCTAGAGGAGCCACTCTGAAATGTAACTCTGATGGCCAGGAGGGTGGGAGGGCTGACAAAATATGTATGAGAGGCCCTCCCAGAACTAAACATAAGTTTAGAACTAAACACAAGTTTAGGGCTCAGGACTCACTCAAAGGTCATCTAGAGGGCACCATTTGATGATGGCATTTCTCTAACCTTCATTACAGAGAGAAAGTCAGTCAGATAATCATGTCAACAAGTTGCTCTATCAGTTAACTAACAGCTGTGTTTTTCTCAGGTCCCGTCCTTTGCCCGGAGATCCAGCGTCCTCTCAGGCCTTCAGGAGACCACCCTGGACGAGGAAAACCGGCAGAAAGTGGACCCCATCCAGACACTGCGCTCGCAGACCCAGCAGTACCAGCTGAACAGCAAGAAGCACCACCAGTACCAGCCCCTGCTGGCCAAGGAGAGGGAGGCCGAGCAGCAGGCCAACGGAAAAAAGAAGCTCTACTACCAGCTCAACAGCAAGAAACATCACCACTACCAGCCTGACCCCAAGATGTATGACAGCACCCAGTGCATGAAGCCCAGGGAGGCCACCAAAGCTCCAGAACTGCCCACCAACCACAACTGGAACCTGCCTCCCGCACTGCAGCAGAAGTGGGTCCGGGACAAGGACTCTGGCTGCCTGAGCAAAGTCAAGGATATCACCATGGAGCTAAAGAAGCTTCCGGCTCACCTCAACGACCACAGTGGCGAATCGGAGCAGAGCAAGGCCACGGCCAAAGAGGACGCACCGCTGTTGAAGGCCAACGGTGTCAGCGACAGCAAGCTGAAGATCGTCAAGAACAAAAACAAGAATGGACGCATCGTCATTGTCATGAGCAAGTACATGGAGAACGGCATGCAGGCGGCAAGGATTAAAAACGGAGATGTGGAAACCCTTGACGAGCCGCAGCCGGACAATGATGATGATGCTGCAGAAAATCAACTTGAAAAGATGAGGCTCGTCCAGAAACTGGGTCTCACCAACGGATTCGCGAAAGACTGCAACAAAGACGTTAAGTTACACGTCCTCAACTCAGGATCTAACGGATCTAACGTATTTAAGTGTCCTGCTGAGAAGGTCGACTCACCCAAAATGGAGCTTAGTGCGACAGAGCAGCCCCTGAGGCTGACCACCAAACCTAACCTTGCCCCTTGGCCCTTTGAGATGGGGGTTCATAGAAGGACTCAGCCAGTAAATGGCTCTTCTCCAGCCTTCAAACGTCACCTTTCAGAGGCAGACAAGGGCGAGGACCGGGGTGGCTGTAAACGGTTTCTAAACTCCCGGAGTATCAGTGCACCCTGCACTGTGTCCTCACCACCTCAGAGCAACTCCATGGACCAAAATGGCCACCATAGCCACAATGGCCACCAGGACTATGACTTCCTGGAGTCTAACCAGGACGAGCCCATGGACCTCAGCTGTGTGAGGTCCAAACGGGAGGCTCCAGTTCCCACAGAGACACAGGTGGCTCCTTCTGCCGAGGAGGAGAAGACTGCCGAACAGACAAAACCGCCATTGGCTATCACAACAGAACAGACAAAACCGCCATTGGCTATCACAACAGAACATACTGTGGAGGAGGAGCCTTTTCCTTCATTCAAGCCTTTCCTTGGGAATATAGTCATCACGGATATTACAACAAACTGTCTCACAGTGACATTTAAGGAATACGTTACAGTGTAACGAAGCTGAAAAAGACGATCTGAGGACGAGGGATTAATAGCAAATGTGTGAATATGTACAAATGTGTGTTGGAACATATTGGTATTTTCAGATGTTTGAATGTAAATAAGAGCCCTTACAGTTTACATTTAGTGGGGTTGAGATTCATTTTGTTTCGGGTTCCTAACCCTTCTATAATTTGTATGGACGTAGCTTTGGCTATCATTCTCTAAATGAGCCCCAGCGTTGTTGTCATACTTGATGATGTAAGCTTCTAATTGAGTTACAAACTACTTTAGTATATGCTGTTTGACACATGGTATCAGGGCTCAGTGAAAAAGCACTTACTCTTGTAAATCATTATTTACTTTTTATAAAGGCTTTATATCCGTTTTGCTTTACAGTCTTTGTTTAAGGTTTATATATTGAGAAAGAAAAAGTCTATATATTGATTATCGGTAAATGACACTCTCTTTCAGTTTATTTGCCTGTGTGTGGTGTTGGTGCACGCACGTGAATACGTTTGTGTGTCTGTGAGTACATGTGTAGTGAGGTTGCAAAATGATGGGCCGTGTGTGCGCATGTGCAGTACCATTCAAAATTTGGACACAACTACTCATTCAAGGGTTTTTCTTTATTTTAACTATGTTCTACATTGTAGAGTAATAGTGAAGACATCAACACTATGAAATAGCACATATGGAATCATGTAGTAACCAAAAAGTGTTTTAGATTTTAGATTATTCAAAGTAGCCACCCTTTGCCTTGATGACAGCTTTGCACACTCATGGCATTCTCTCAACCAGCTTCATGAGGAATGATTTTCCAACATTCTTGAAGGAGTTCCCACATATGCTGAGCTTTTCTTTGACTCTGGGGTTCAACTCATCCCAACCCATCTCAATTGGGTTGAGGTCTGGTGATTGTGGAGGCCAGATCATCTGATCAGATCAAAAGCAAATGATAGTTCCACTAAGCACAAACCAGATGGGATGGCATATCGCTGCAAAATGCTGTGGTAGCCATACTGGTTAAGTGTGCCTTGAATTCTAAATAATTCTCTGACAGTGTCACCGGCAAAGCACCATCACACCTCCTCCTCCATGCTTCACAGTGGGAACCACACATGCGGAGATCATCCGTTCACCTACTCTGCGTCTCATGAGAGCTAGTTTCATCATAGCGCTTGATGGTTTTTGCGACTGCACTTGAAGAAACTTTCAAGTTTCTGCATTGACTGAGCTCCTTGTCTTAAAGTAACGATGGACTGTCATTTCGCTTAGCTTATTTGAGCTATTCTTGCCATAATATGGACTTGGTCTTTTACCAAATAGGGCTATCTTCTGTAAACCAACCCTACCTTGTCACAACACAATTGATTGTCTCAAACGCATTAAGAAGGAAAGAAGTTCCACAAATTAACTTTTAACAAGGCACACCTGTTAATTGAAATGCATTTCAGGTGGCTACCTCATGAAGCTTGTTGAGAGACTGCCAAGAGTGTGCAAAGCTGTCATCAAGGCAAATGGTGGCTACTCTGAAGAATCTCAAATATAAAATATATATTTGTTTAACACTTTTTTGATTACTACATGATTCCATGTGTGTTATTTCATCGTTTTGATGACTTCACTATTATTCTACAATGTCGAAAATAGCTAAAATAAAGAAAAACCCTGGAATAAGTAGGTGTGTCCAAACTTTTGACTGGTACTGTATGTGTGTGTGTGTGTTTGCAAGATGGACATATTCAAACAAGGAAGATAGAAGTCCATTGCTTGGACAGATCGTGCCATGTGAGACGACAGGGAGAGCCAAACAAACAGGGCCTCCCGGGTCAAACTGCACAAGCCAATGAAGGACCTTAGAGTTAACATGTACTTTGCACTGTTGTAGGCTGGCTGAGGGGGGTGAATGGCTGCTGCGAAGGGGATGGCCTTAGCCTCTTATCTGAGGTTAACGTTTAGGAAGATAGATATTACTGGTTTCAATTATTGTAAATATGTGAAATACCCACTAATATCATTCATTCCCTGTAGTGCTGTAACAATGTGGGATTTTAGATATCAATTCAAGTCCCATTGGCCTAGTTCTTTCTTCAAGATCCATAACATGGATATGATTAATTTAAAAAATAATGCTATGTTTATAATTGATCCTATTTATTGTAGCTATTCAACATTAATGAGAAACGTGAAGGGAAGTTGGAAATGATCTATATAGTATTAACTTTAGAAGGCCTTGTAGGCCAACTAACAATCACATTGAAAGGTCTTGCACATCAACTAACAATCACATTGAAATGTTGTTGTAATTGATGAATTCACCTACATGTCATATTCAGAATGTAAACTATGGGTGATTAAATCAACATTACAGTTAACCCAGGTGGTCTTTAATGTTCAATGCATTTAAGGAAATGACCGGCTATTCTTTTATTCACGCTGTTTTCTTCATTCTCCGTTATGACTAGACGTACAGAAGTAATTAGGAACGATGTTCTCATAGCCTACACTCTTAACGCTCATGAGTTTGAAAGGCCTATGGCCTTTTGTGGGCTTATAACACTGTTAATGTTTCAATTGCATTCAGTGTTTTCATTTCAAGGGCATGGTATATGGTACCCTAGGCTTGTCTGTAGCCTATTCTGGTATCATCAAAAAACATTCATTAATGGGACCTTCTCAATGTTCTGTTTGAAACCCCTTTGAGCACATGGCTCTTCAAATATGCATTGTAACTGCTTTAAGAGGGACTTTGTTGTTTATGTGAGCAGACTACACTGAAAAGGCTTCTTCTGATGTGTTTTGCAAGAATAAAATTGTAAGAAAGTTATGGGCCGAATCTCTTCTTTTTGGGCTACGTGACTATGCATGATCAGATGTTAGGGTGATACAGATCTACATTGTTTCGAGGGTGTCTTCGGGTGAGCAAAAGGCGATGAACTGCGGTCTTGCAACACAATCTTGTAGAAACCGCATGACTTGCTTCTTGCACTGGAGGTTAAAATAGATGCAGTACTAACCTCGCTTCCTGGCCTGCTGCAGGGCTGGCCCTAGCCTTTTGGGAACCCTAAGCAAAGTTTTGTTGGGCCCCCCCACCTTGCGGGCAAAACATTTCAGTGGCCTATTGCCATGTCTTATTCCAATGTAATATGATGAGTGAGAGTGACTAACCAGTGGTTTAAAGTACTTAAGTAAAAATACTTGAAAGTACTACTTTAGTAGTTTTTTGGGGTATCTGTACATTACTTGACTATTTATATTTTTGACAACTTGTACTTTTACTTCATACATTCATATAGAAAATTATACTTTTTACTTCATACATTTTCCAGGACACCCAAAAGTACTTGTTACATTTTGAATGCAGAGCAGGACAGGAAAATCGTCAAATTCATACACTTATCAAGGGAACATCCCTGCTACTGCCTCTGATCTGACGGACTCACTAAACACATGCTTTGTTTGGAGCGTGGCTCTGGCTATCCGTAAATTAAAAATAAACAAGAAAATGATGCCTTCTGATTTGCTTAATATAATTAATATTAAATGATTCATACCTTTACTTTTGACACTTAAGTATATTTTAGCAATTACATGTACTTTTGATACTTAAGTATGTTTAAAACTAAATACTTTTAGACTTTTACTCAAGTAATATTTTACTGAGTGACTTTTGCTTTTACTTCAATCATTTTCTATTAAGGTATCTTTACTTTTACTCAAGTATGACAATTGGGTACTTTTTCCACCACTGTCAATAACTATATTAATGGGGCCTCCTGGAGGTCAGGTCCCCTGGGTGCCTGGTCAGTAATTCAACCATGGTTACAACAAGTTTAGATATGGCTAGACTAATTCATCAAACAAACAAAACATTGGGGGGGTATGGGGGTGTTGCTTATGCCTAGGGCCGGCCCTGCCTGCTGAATTGAGATTCTTTCTTGATGCACAAAGGTTAGCAGCAGGCTAGAGAACTCTGTAGACATATGTGTTGGTCACACTCATTATACAATAGTGCTTTAAGTTGTGTCAAAGGTGTTGGGGCAAATGCATATAGGCCTAAGGACAATCACAATCACAGTAACCTAACTTCATGCTCTTTTACAATAAGCTCTCCTAGTTTCAGATGACATCTCCTCCATGGTCAGTTTAAAATATATGCACTGCCGCTCAAAAGTTTGGGGTCAATTAGAAATGTCTTTGTCTTTGAAAGAAAAACACGTTTTTGGTCCATTAAAATGACATCAAATTGATCAGAAATACAGTGTAGACACTTAAGGATTGGTCCCTTTTTTCCATTTTCACCTAAAATGACATACCCAAATCTAACTGCCTGTAGCTCAGGCCCTGAAGCAAGGATGTGCATATTCTTGGTACCATTTGAAAGGAAACACTTTGAAGTTTATGGAAATGTGAAAGAAATGTAGGCGAATATAACACATTAGAAAGAAAAAAACAACTGTTTGTATTTTTTGTACCATCATCTTTGAAATGCAAGAGAAAGGCCATAATGTATTATTCCAGCCCAGCTGCAATTTAGATTTTGGCCACTAGATGGCACCAGAGTATGTGCAAAGTTTTAGACTGATCCAATGAACCATTGCATTTCTGTTCAATTTTTTTATCAAGACTGCCCAAATGTGCCTAATTTGTTTATTAATAACTTTTCATGTTCAAAATTGTGCACTCTCCTCAAACAATAGCATTGTATTATTTCACTGTAATAACTACTGTAAATTAGACTGAGCAGTTAGATTAACAAGAATTTAAGCTTTCTGCCAATATCGGAAATGTTTATGTTACTTACAACCATTGTTACTTAAAACCTTATGCTAATCGCATTAGCCTATGTTAGCTCAACCGTCCCGTGGAAGGGACACCAATCCCGAATAAGTTTTTAATGTTGTAAATGACTATTGTATGCATGATTGCGTGATGTTTTTATTAGCCAGTCTGAGATATGGCTTTTTCTTTGCAAATCTGCCTAGAAGACCAGCATCCTCGAGTCGCCTCTTCACTGTTGATGTTGAGACTGATGTTTTGCGGGTACTATTTAATGAAGCTGCCAGTTGAGGACAAAGTGAGGTGTCTGTTTCTCAAACTAGACACTCTAATGTACTTGTCCTCTTGCTCAGTTGTGCACCGGGGCCTCCCACCCATCTTTCTATTCCGGTTAGAGGCAGTTTGCGCTGTTCTGTGAAGGAAGTAGTACACAGCGCTGTACGAGATCTTCAGTTTCTTGGCAAATTCTCACATGGAATAGCCTTCATTTCTCAGAACAAGAATAGACTGACGAGTTTCAGAAGAAAGTCTTTGTTTCTAGCCATTTTGAGCCTGTAATTGAACCCACAAATGCTGATACTCAACTAGTCTAAAGAAGGCCTGTTTTGTTTCTTTAATCAGCATAACCGTTTTCAGCTGTGCTAACATAATTGCAAAAGGGTTTTCTAATGATCAATTCGCCTTTTAAAAGGATAAACTTGGATTAGCTAACACAACGTGCCATTGGAACACAGGAGTGATGGTTGCTGATAATGGGCTTCTGTAGGCCTAATGTAGATATTCCATTAAAAAATTGCTGTTTCCAGCTACAATAGTAATTTACAACATTAACAATGTCTACACTGTATTTCTGATCAATTTGATGTTATATTAATGGACAAAAAAATGTGCTTCTTTCTTTCAAAAACAAGGACGTTTCTAAGTGACCTCAAACTTTTGAACGGTAGTGTATATACAGTAAATGTTGAAGGACAGTCTTATCTTATCTAATTCGTTATTCCAAGCTGACTAAACTCAACTCTACGGTGAAGGTTGTTTCTGATAAAATCCACCAACTCCACCTATTCACCCAAGGTCAATACTTTAACATTCTTTAATTATGAAACACTTACCTTGTACCTATGTTTGTCATCTGTAGTTGCATGCCTTTCTTTGTACGCTGAAATCAATACTTTTTACTAAAACATTAATCAAATACAACCACTGACTGTTTCCTTGTTGGGATTCAATTGGCACATGCTCATTTGTGCTGAGCTCCCATCTTAGAGCAACAGCAATGAGCAAAAAGTCTGTGGTTGTATGTGATTAATGTTTATTGAAAAAGTATGGATTTCAGCAAACAAAAAAAGGCATGCAACTACAGATGACAAACATAGGTACAAGGTAAGCATCTTATAAATGTGAAAAAGTGTTCTATTGACCTTGGGCAAACCGAAGTAGTCAGAGCTGAATTCCACAAAGCCTGGTCTCTACTCAACTCTGTTGCTGGAGTTAATCAGAGACTTCCTTCACCATGGAGTTGAGTTTAGTCAGCTACCTTCTTCCAGGGTACAACCCCATAATCCATGATTGTTGTTCACATGTGAGTAAATTACTGAGTTTCTAGCCTAGGCCTATGAAATCCACCTTGGATGCCTATAGTTTCATTCACAACGTGTATGAAGCTGTCCAACAAAACGGTTTGTCTATATGCAACTGAAGAAAGAAAGCCTATTTATCAACACGCGTAAAGCCAATGAGGCCTTTGTCGTTTATGTAGGCTAATTTGCAAGCATATTCATTTGTTTTGTTGCAATCAGGTGGCTCCACGGGCTTGTAGCCTACTTGCAGAAGTTGGCACAATAATCCCAAAAACAACATTCAATGGGTGGCATAATTGATGTATTAAAATTGCTATATAATTATAGGCTGCAGGCCTATTTCCATCGAGATGATTTACCATGGTGCGTCATTGAACCATTTCTATTGAAGGAAGACATTTATACTCCGCCTATAATTCCTCATAAATTAATTTAACCTTGGAAACTATACCGATACAATTAAATCTATAGGCTACGCTCAAATAGTTTATACCTTGTAAGTGGGGTGACGCAATGTTTAGCTGATCAGATGGAGGCCTAAGAAGGCTGGCTATATGACCCTGAAAAAAAAATCCCGATTTTCATAAATCAGTCATTGCCCACAATAATGGGAATTAATAGGGCGAAACAATAATACAGTTGCAAATATCTCGGTCTTCAACTAACCAACTTGATCTGCCTCCTCATGCCAACTCTTCTCCCCTGCCAATCCATTCTCATAAATTATTTTGAAACCTTTTGATGTTACATGGATAATGTGGTAGCAAATTGTAAAAAGCAGGGTATCTAGTTACAAAGTGACCTGCAAAACCGGGTTTTATGGCATGGTTTGTAAGTCTAATAATTTTTCCGAATTGCAGAGATTGCTGCAATTACTTCGCATGCACCTTTGACATTAATTTCTCCCGGAAAGGAAAACGTGGGTCCCCGCCCTTAGGTCTATTTAAAAAAAGTTTGATTAAAGTCCGGTATACTTTTTGGTCCAATTTGTTTGAAGTACAGCATGTCCTCTCTCTAACCTGCGCGCACACACACACACACACACACACACACACACACATTTGCTAAATTGCAGATTGACAGGAAATCTATTTATTATAGAAGCATTTTCCATACTGGATTGGAGCGATGATATTTGTTTGTTATTTTACAATGGCACTGAAAGTTTTCTCATTCATAAATCCATCAGCTGTTGCTGTGTATTTCCTGGTTGTTTGTTCATGCATGATTCAAATGTAATTGTTTTGTCTATAAAGCCAATGTTTCTGTGTACCCTACTTATTTGCCAGTGCTGACAAACAAATGTTGACATTCTGGTTTATATGGTAGCCTATATAGGCTATGCCCTGCATTTACCACAGTGCTAAGCTAATTTATGTGGGAAAATATGACAAATGAGCTCATCCTGTGGCCGATTTATCATCTGTCTTTCCCTATTTGTCATTCAGTTTTTTATATAGTAGATTTACAAACGCAACTAGGGACAGTGTAAAGAGTGTGAATAATTCAAGTTAAATTATCATCAACATGGCGGACTGACTGTAAATAGAGTCGTCGCAGATGCACAGTCGAGAGAGCAAAAGTTGCCCTTAGCCCCTACGCCTCATTGCGAAACTTCAGGGATGATGTGTCGCAAAAACCCATCGGCTTGATAAACCACAATCGCAGTGCAGAAGCCTTTATTCTCGACCATTTTATTTCATTCCATTGCCGCGGAGCCCCCGAATAAAAAAAAAACTGCTTTCGGCACCTTAACGCGCGGAGAACGAGAGAGAAAATGGCTGTCTCTTTTAGTCTATCCATCTTATTTTTTTATCGAGGTTTTAAAATGGGCGCATGTGACAACACCGAAACGGATGTCAATTAAATAAACGAGATAGCTTAATGTTACGAGGTTAATATCTGTAGCCTAACTGTCTGGAGACTATAAAGTAAAAAATGTTACCAGCCTGCCAACGGAACAAACCCAACCCATTTTGTCAAGTGTTGTATATGTGGCAATATAACAAAACTATGCACGTTTGCTTTATTACTACATTATTAGATAAATGATGTTCTTGTTGCCTCCAACCTTGGAGATATAGATATATTGTATAACACCCCTATCTGCGAGAGCGTTGATCACTTTTGGCAGTCTATTTCAGTCATCTCAAAATGTTCACACATGTTGTTGTTTTTTTTTGCAACCAATGTTACTTAATTTAGGCCTATACATTCCATTCTCTGTAAATTGTTCCTATGGGAATTATATTGTTCTAAATTATGGTTGGAAAGGATTGACATTATGGATATGCTAGTCATGGTAACGCGCTGGGTCTTGTGGATTTCATTTGTTTGTAAAATCAAATGAAACTGTGACATTTTGTACCATTGTTTGTACCATTGTTTCTTTTCACACACTGGCCTTGTAATTTATACAATTAAGCTCTATCGAAACAAACAGAAGTTGCCTATGCCTCTTTCCCTCCCTCTGCGCACACATTCCACATCCCTCCTCTTTATCAACAAAAAGTGTAACCTTGAACTTTTGTGTTGGCCCAATTGTGTGGAAGGCAATGTGATCTCGGTTAGGCTTAATGAAAATAGCTTGAAGGTCTTGGTTATAGATGTGACGTCCTTTAATGACCAACTGGACGAAAATAAAGGTGACATTTTAATTATGTCCGATGCAAAATGTGAGAGCTGTTGGTCAAGCTTTTAGACAACTAGCGCTAAGAAGTTGTGTTGTTATGCAAATCTCACAAAAATAGTTGATAAGCGCAGAGGACTTGAAATGCATGATACCTGTGTGCGATGGTGTGCGTGTGTGTGAGAGAGAGAGACAGAGAGAGAGAGAGAGAGAGCGAGAGAGAGAGAGAGAGAGAATGCGTGTGTGCGTGCGTGCGCGCTTGTGGCAAGTATGTGTTCGCGTGTCTGCATAGGAGACGACACATTAAGATTCGTTCTTCCCCTTGTGCATGATGTTCGTTTTTTTTTTAGCTTTGCTGAGCGCTGGGTAATGGCGGTTGCCCAGATACGAGCGAACCAATAATCTTCTAACAGGTCGACCATGCACCCATATATGGCTGCAACCACTGCTGCACTGCAGTCGCGCGGAGACCAATGCTTACCCCATAAAAGGAGTCCAGCAGCCCGTTTTCCTCCCGTAAAGCGATGCACAAAATTCATTACTGGCATCATGTTTGCCTGTGGAAAAATAAAAGAGACAAAATGAAAACCTAATGTTAATGCATATGACGAATAATAACATGAGGCACGGTTCAATAGCCCGTCTAGCCTATTTACTGCATGTCTTTGTCTTGTACTGCTTCTATCCCAACAGGGATTTTGAGAGTATTTACATTAGGAAATGGCTTGTAATTGATTAGATGTTGATGTGTTTGCATGGACGCCGTCATGGGCCTAATTGATATCATAACAAACAATGCAATAATATGCATTGATTGGCAAAGAGGGGGTCCTTTGTTTCAACCATTTCCATTGCAGCTTATCCATTGCAGCTTGTCATCGCAATATTGCCATTAGCCTATTGTGATTTCCAATGGATCAAGATTTACCTATAGGCGTCTAATTAAGCTGTTTCGTGGTTTAGGCATGCAGTCAGCGTTTGAGATTTGCTTTGTGTTACAGGCTGCATGGACCTGCGTGTCTCTAAGCTTTAGGGTGGTCCGCTATGAATTAAAATTGACATGCATGCTACACTGAAACAACCATTAGGCTATCTCAGTTAGGTTGTTCAATTATACGTTAGGCCTACTTCTTCTCTCCCTTCCTGTCGAGCAATCGGAAAAGGGTATTTAAGTATTGTTTATTAGTCAAGATCTGTGATTTGAAATAGATTATGGCTGGGTCTATCAGGGAAACAATGTTATAATAGGCCTATATGAATTTTCTCCAAAACCAGTTGCTCGCGACGGCCAAATGGTCCCAGAGAGTAAAAGCCTATAGACTAGAAGTATAAGATGAAGGCTTTCGTGACCTTTGCAAGCTTTGACAATGTAAACGTATTGCAATGAGACAATGCCAATACCAAAGTAGTAGAAAACGTTGTCGCTCCTCACACGTGCAAATAAACGTTGACCCTAATAAAGGCCGACAGCTGAGATAGATTTGAATCAATATACTTTTTGCCAAATAGTGCGTCCATCTCAACTCATGTGTTGGCCTTAACAGCAATATTATCGGATTGATTAGCCTATCTGATATAGCTTTATTTATATGAATAGGCATAGATCAACCTAATTAGGACATTATCATTCATTTAAGCCTATATTCCTAAATGGAAGGATGTTTGTGTTAAATTAATGCCTTTTTGTTCGTGTAATTTAGTTCATAATGTAGGCATAATGTATAAACGTTTTGGGAAATCAATCTGCACTTTTGGAGTTTGTTTTAAGGGAACTTGGCGATGAGGTCTGAAATAATATGAAGTTTCAAGAGGATATGGTTATCTTATTGTTAGTCCTCAATTAAATATATTTGCGAATGATTTGTAGATGTGTGATCAGCCAAATAGCTGTCAGGTTAAGAAGATCAGTTTATCGGTCAATTGCAAACAAGGTTCAACCGACATGTGACTTCTGCTTTTAACCCAAACCCTTCATATAGGCCTTCAGGTTTTGTGGAGAGGTGCAGGGGACTGCCACACTTGCCACACTGGGCGCCCGGGGAGCTGTTGTTGTGGGGGGTTTAAGTAACTTGCTCAAGGACACAACAGCAGGTAATGGAATCTAGGATTTGATAGGCCTACCAGCAACCCTCCGGTTGCTAGCTCACTTCCCGCCAGACCCGGGATTCTAACTGGCAACCCTTCGGTTGCTTGCTCGCCTCTAACCGCTAGGCTACCTGCCGCCAATCAATTGGTGTTGTGAGTTTAACCATTAGTTGAATGTATTGCAAATTCATGTATAGACAAATTCATGCTCTGACAAAAAAAAAATCGAATGGAAAGTTTGACAATAGTTCAACACGCGGGACATGATTGAAATGGACCTTTTCTGATCCGACAGGTATGCTGTTCATTTGAATCTGTGCTATAATGCCATATACATTTGATTTTAGAGAAATAATATTGACATAGTAATGATAATACAGATAATAACAATAATAATGATATGATAATTATTAGTAGTATTAATAATTAAATAAATAAACAATTACAATAAATATGTAGGCCTATCCAATTAACAATAATGATAAATACAAGGATATTAGTATTATTATTATTATTTGATCTATTTTGGTCTGACAAACCTCTTTCTTTTACAAATGGCCTATATTTTCCACATGCCCCTTCAGTTGTTGCTGTAACGTGGATAAACGCATTAGGCCTAGCTGACTGATTTATGCTGCATGTGTAAACAACAGGATGGCGTGATTTATTACACGTGTCTAATTATTTGAGCAGATCGTAATGAAAGTAAGCGAATTATTTAAAGCACCTATTTCAAGTCAGCGACCACATTTTCCGAGACTGAATGATTAGAGACCACAAATTACAATATTTTACGGTTAGTTTTAAGTGACAGATTCGTGGAAATTATAGACCTAAATATATATCTTGTTGAGTGTTGAAAATATGAAAATATGTTGATTAATTCAGGCCCATGAATAGGCCTACAAGCTCTATTCTAAACTTGTATTTTTCTATATGAAGCCTAGCCCTACTCAATTAATTAGGCTACATAGACCAACACTAACTTAAACAATAGGCCAATTTCTGTTTTGCTCAACTTTTTGGTAGGCTATAATCACATTATTTTCCGATTAGTCTAAAGTTTATGTTCAGGTTAATTCATTTGATTTGAGATCCTACCTAATAATTTGATGGCAATCGCCTAGTCAAACACTTTAAAGGCTATAAATTAGGTAAATACTTATGACTAGGCTAACTGTGCAATGTGTTCTCTGATCCCCACATTTAGACATCTTCGACTGTGTTCGTTGAATGAAGTCAAACCTGTATGGAAACTGTAGCTTAGGTTTAAACGAATAGCCTACTAAATGGAGACTATAATTGACACCATTTATTTCAAGAGAAATAAATACAAAACTAAAACGCAATTTTTTATTTATTTCACCTTTATTTAACCAGGTCAGCTAGTTGAGAACAAGTTCTCATTTACAACTGCGACCTGGCCAAGAGAAAGCAAAGCAGTGCGACACAAACAACAACACAGAGTTACACATGGAATAAACGAGCTTAAATGACGATGTAGGGATCAAGAGAAATAGGATAAACTATTGCACATGAACGTGATCTATAGCCTATGTTCTATTTAGACATAGGACATTTCCTTTAGGCCTATATTGTCTCCTAGTCTCCTCATACAATTAGCCTACATGACTGTAGGCTATTGATTAAGAGCACTTTAATACTGAAATATTGTATGACAGATCAGCTGATAACTGAAATGTGCACACATCCAATCTGCTTTCCTTCACCTCTTTGGCGTATTACATTTGAGGAACGTTGCTCCCATTGTTCATTTATTTTCATTCTGCACATGTTCTGCGTTTAATATCTGGCGACATATGTTTTTAAAGACCGAATAATCCGAGTAATTGATCCACCGCGCTAAAGCCACCATTTTCCCCTCAAGAATTTTCAGAAGTGGACGCTCCTCCTACTCACCTAGCAACCGCGGGCACGTAGCAACGGCTAACCCAATGGGCTTTCTCTAAATGGTTCCACCGACTGCGGTTCCTAGGCAACGCATGATTTCTTTGATGACGTCTTTTCTGTGCAGGAGTATTATGGGCTGTCTGGAATTCACTCTGCGAGACAGCGGAGAAAAATATCTAGCGTTCACCACCAAGCTTTAGTTAACGGTAGCTGGATTGAAGTAAACATGGAGCTGTCTGCAGTTGGGGAACGGGTTTTCGCAGCCGAATCTATCATCAAACGCCGAATAAGGAGAGTATGTGAAACACATTTTCCTAACTTGCATAATCTATTTTGACGCGCCACTGCTGTTCCCTAACGAAGCGTTATTTTTTATATTTCTGATGACACGCAGGGTCGAATGGAATACCTTGTGAAATGGAAGGGCTGGTCACCGAAGTAAGTTGCGTTGAATTTAATGCTAGAGAACCTTGCTTCTACATGGATGTTGCTGACTGCTAGCTATAGCGTTCGCTTGCTAGCTAGGTGGCATATGCTAGTGACAAAGTCAGCGCAGCACGCTTGCAGTGTTAGCAAGCTAGCTAACGTTAGCCCGTATCTATGCTTGCTTTCCCAATGTGGTGGAAAACGAACCCCTGTCAATTGTATTTTCTCCATAGATTTAGCACTTGGGAACCGGAGGAAAATATCTTGGACTCCCGCCTCTTCGTCGCTTTCGAAGAGAGGTAAATTGAATGGATATGGGCCTGTTCATGTTGTACATTCATTGCATGCAATGTTAGCAGCACAGCAAAATAAAATGCATCCGTCACGCAAGTCGCCTATTGCACTTCGCTCTCTTGATACTCAAAATGGGTGTCTTGCTGTTTCAGGGAGCGCGAAAGGGAACTCTTTGGGCCCAAAAAAAGAGGCCCGAAACCGAAGACATTCCTGCTAAAGGTAGCTATGTTGATATGCATGCATTGTTGAAAATAATCCATCCAACACGCAATGAAATCTACTGAATTTATGGCTGCACGGTTGGACACGATTTCTAGCATGTGGCATGTAAACATACCAGTCTCCACCCACTATGTATCCACAGGGTCTTCATCTGGTTAATTAATAAATAGCTGTTTTTTCACTGACACGTGAATGTGCGAGTTTGAAGGATCCCGAAGGATGTCACGTTTTCCCATGAGAATCACCTTTTGTGTACTGGTATTAAGGCAAAATCATATTTAGTGCTGGATGTGTATTTGTGGAGGTGTGAATGTGTATTTAGGGAAATTAGTTAGTTAAGCTGGTGCTAATGGACCTCAATTTGTTTTGCCCTAATTGAACCGAATCATGGTAAATTGTTTTGGATTGACAGGTAGCCAAATTGATCAATAAACATGCCAGGTTAATTGTTTATATTTCGAAATGAACTCAATGTAGGCCTACAGGTGTGGCACATAAAATGTGCTTATAAAAGGGAGGGTTCATCTATTCAGGCGTGCATCGATTATTCGGCACGGTTGAAAGTTATTACGTTTTGACGTGTACTAATGAGTAAAGCAATCGTTATAGGTAATACCAAACGTTTGCATGAGATTGGTTTTGAATGAAATCTTAAACTCTGAAGACGTCATCAAACGAATGCACCAGGCTTTACCGACGATGAAAATTGCTTAATACCAGCATCTTATTTAGGGTGCAGGCTCTCTCCCAGGCCTGTAAATAGATGTTTTCAAACTGAACTGAAAAGACATATATAACAAGTAACTACTGTGAAAATGTAAAAATGCTAACAAACTGATGTAGCCTGTAAATTCTTCAGGGGATATTATGCCAAGTGAAGATTTTGTCTACGGTCTTCATTTATAATTGTATACATGTATTGTTACAATTATACTCTTTGTTATAACATTGTTTTGCTAATTGCAAGTGCAAATTATTTATTAAGCCATTATAAAGCTGCTGGCATACTCGTATTATATATCTATAATGACAAATAACGAGTATCCTCAACTGGCATTTTAAATCTGCCCTTATGAAAGAGAACATTATACCCACTGAAATTGGAGCAGTGGAAAAACATTGCCCATATTGCCATCGGCAATAGCCTACTTTCAATTTTCCGTCTTTGTTGTTGATAAGATTTTCCCCAATTCAGAAGTGGTTATTCTCTGGTTTCCTTCCCCATTTAGGCTCAAGCTAAAGCTAAAGCTAAATCATACGAGTTCAGGAGTGATGCGGTCCGGGGGATACGCGTCACCTACCCGACCCCAGAGCCTGTCATCACCCCCAGAGCCCGAGAGGGGCTGAGGGCCGTGGTCCCCACCATCTTTCCACCCAGCACCGTCAACAGGGGCGAGAGTGTGCGGGTCAGGCCCCCAGAACCAGTCCGAGAGCACCGTCAACCAGTCCTCCAGAGGCCCCCAGGCCCCGATGGCTTTGTGATTGTCCCCAAGAAGAGAGGGCCCAAACCCAAGCTGCGATTTAAGGACAATCCCTTCAATGCTACTTCTGCCGCCACAGAGCCCCACAAGAGGAGGGCAGAGGAGCAGGCGACATACGGCCCACTCAAACTGGCCAAGCTGGGCCTGTCTGATGGTGAAGAGAGGGGGTCTGAGATGAGGGGGATTAAACTAGCCCACAGGCACCAGGTGGAGCTGGGTGGTTATCCCCACAAGCAGATGAGGCCCGTGGCTAGTGGGAGCACACAGCAGCACTACGGCCCAGACAGGGGCTTGTTGCACTCACACAGAATAGGCTCTGACTCCCAGGCCTGCAGGACTAAAGAATGCCCCTCAAATTACTTATCCCCTCCACACCTAAAGCACCTATCCAAAAAGAATGGGCATCAACCCAGTGAAGAGCTTCCACAGAGGGGGAAGCCTTCACTCATCGCCAAAATCCCTGTGTCACGGATCCTGGGCCAAACAGACGAAGTGACTTGGAAGCCTTGCATGAACAACGTGGAGAAGGTTCTGGTGACTGATGTGACCACAAACTTTTTGACAGTGACTATCCGGGAGAGTAGCACAGATCAAGGATTCTTCAAAGATAAAAGATGATTGGCTCTGATTTTAATTGTCTTCAGCTGTCTCTCTGTCAATCTTCTATCAAATTATTTGGAAAAGTCCAGACTTTATAGTGTCATTTATCAGTCAGATTTTTTTATGTAATGTATAAAAGCAAATTGCAGGATTGTATGTGCATATGTGTATAAATATAATATAGTTGGAAGTCTATTAAATGTAACGACCAAAATGAAAGGAAGTCCATTGAAGCTAATCACCACCCATAGGCTATTTGAAAGAGTTGCATGCCTTGTGTACAGCATTTACTTGTTTACAAACAGCTTGTAGTTTTCAACGATCCACTTTTGAACTAACAGTATACGTTGTCAGACAGGCTATATTTATGTCAAGCTAGTACCTTTTAAATGTTAGAGGTATAATGTGGGCACATTTGTCATTTGATTTCACATGTCCAATGAGAAAAATGTATATGGAGAAATCCTAGGCCAATTATAGTGTGAACTATTTGTTCCAGGTCATGCCATTTCAGTTTGAGGTGTAGCTTACCCTATTCATTTCAAACGTTTATCAAGCACTTTTTGGAAGGTTTAATAAAAAGTGTATCAAATCTATGTCTTGTTGACGTACATGTCCTCTATAAGAGTTTATATAGCCTTTACAATGCTATAGGTCAGTAGTTGAGCAGATGTCGATCTTGTTTCCAGATTTTTTATAAGCTGTTAATAAAAATGGGAAGGCTGCTTGGTGTTTATGACGCTGTCTTTGTCGAATAACTTATATTGACATATTTTACACAAGGGCTTTCTGTTGACATCTGTGTTGGACATATACATGAAATGCTTTCAATGTAACAGGATGATCACAACCTGATGTCACAGTTTGCTTTTGAGATGCTTTCCAGTAAACTTGTTGAAATTGTGTCTGTTTCTGGTTGTCATGATTTCTTCCTTCTGATTTTCAGATTCATGTTTTGCATTGGCTGTGAGAAGGACTGATGATAATTGCAAATGTGCTTTATGGAATTACAGGTTTCAGAAATCTTTTGGCACAATTTTTTGATTTAAGAAGTTGCTTTAGTTTGCATGTTTCCGTTGTCTTAATTTCAAATAGTGTAAAGAATAACGTTGACCATATTTCAGATTTATAAGCCAACTGCAGGAATGGGCTTACCTATTCTTTGCCGTGGTGCGTAATGACATTTTCTTAGCAATATGGTAGTGTCAGTTATAGCAGAGAAATAGGTCCTATTTTTCATTGAGATTATTAGTGTGTTTTGGCAAAGGTCCCCAAAGGCCTAGACCTTGGTTTATATATTTTGTAATGATTCAGATAGTTTCGAAACAAATCAGGACGCAACTCAAATGTATAGCCCTATCTGCGTTCATTAAAAATACTATACTAACTTCACTGTCTTATATCTATTAAAATGACAAAGATTTCTAAAAGAATAGGGTAGTTGGGACTCAGAGACAGCTGACAAAGCATTTTAATAAAAGTTGTTTTATTGAATTCTATTTAAATGTAATTGTGCTGTCCTCAGAGCTCTTCACAGAAAAAAATCGCAGCCCACCATTATTTTAAGTGGTTGACATTGGGCCTACAGGAAGAATTGAATTGTACTTTTGCAAAATGATATTGGCCTTCAAATTTTCTCAAATCATAAACCAATGCAATCCAGCGCCCATCGGTATCTGCGGAATGGACACGATGGTTATGCGGGGTCACAAGGTAGGAAGGCCTGTGTTACCAAACATGTCATCAGAACTATAATAGATTGCCTACGAAATATATAATGTGTTATAACCTGCTATTACACTTATGTCTGACAGGAATGCATCTGCCTGACAAAAGACTCTGGTCATTTCAGTATAGGCGATGGCTTAAATGTTATGATCAATTTGCATGATTATTGCGTGCTTACTCTTGTTTTTTTTACTTGGTTGGTTCTAGTGGCCTATTTGTACGCCTATGGGTGCATTCGTTTTGCAGAATCATTCGATGATGCTCGCATGCCACATGCAAGATAATAATTGAACAATCTGACTATTGATAGGCTACAGTGCAATTTCTCCAGATGAAACACACGTCGGGGGTTAGATGTTGTCATTGAATCATGTGGATATAATACAATAAAATAAAAGTTCCCAACAAATTTGACCAAATGCATTAATAATTGTTCGATATTTTTGGCAATCAATCAGCACAAACATCAATAGCACATTTCTTAAATTGCGTGTAAAACGTGTGCCGGTTCAGTCGTATACGGCCATATATATTATCAGCTTATTGATATATTACGCAATGTTAAAAATAATTTGTACGACATTCACTTCGGAGAATAACTGGATTTGTTATTGTCTGGATATATTTACTCCCTTCACACGTCCAGAACTGCGTAGGATTTAGCCTAGTGCTCCCGGCCATTCAGTTTAGCTGCAATAAAGCGTTGAATACTTTGTGTCAAATAATTCCCCTCTTTCCTTTCATAAGTTGTTATTCATTGTGGTCAATAGCATGCCGTTCTTCTGTAGAGCTTCCTGCGCGAGAAAGTAACAGCACAGTGCAGAGTCACACAGTGAACTCGAGGGAAGGGCACTGTCTAAAATTGCCCAAACATCAGTAAACTACGATAGTAACCCCGAATCAGCAGCGGGGTCAACCCACATGACCAGTTCACAGTTCCTCTTTCTTAGTTTTTATTTTCTCTAAAGTCCAACTGAAGTCCTACTTCAAAACCCGCAGAAGAACACACCAAGATTCCAGCATTTAAATGTTTTTGATTAGATTATTTATTCAATTCTTGTTTTTTAAACATTGTTTTACATAATACAGTGTATAATTTCTCATAACTGTATCAACATATAAACTGATTATGTATCCTCTCTGATGTTAACATCATTTAATACGTTTCCTATACGCTAATGTTGCTGGAATAAGCTGTGGACATCTCTATTGATGGCCACTAATGTTCCCTGTTGAGGCTTCATCATGAAATGCATGTGATAGAGTTACACTCTGAGCTTCCCCCTCATATCATTATCATAGTCATCATCATCATTGTCGTCATCACAGTTGTCGACATCATTCTTGCCATCAGCGCCCTCCGCCACACAGAAAAAAAGTTTGTGAAAAAAGTATCTGGAATCAGTTTACCCTACCCCAATTCTAACTATAACCAATCAGGAGAGAAATACAAAACTGATCAGCGTCAGAAGGCAACTTCATCCTATAGGCTAATTATGGGTACTGTACATTGTGTTCAATAGGCAGGAAACAGAATATTGTCCGAAATGTAGTGATATTATGTACTTTCTAGTACTTTTTTTGTTACACAGCATTTTGCTACTCTGTTCCCTACTGAACATGACTCCGGGGACCCAAGCAAGCATGTTTTATGGTTCTGAGGACAGACGGGACCTGGGCTGTGAGGAGTCAAGGCGAGGTCACTGGGGGTTAGACAGGGTGTCCGTAGTTCCTGTCACAGCGAGGGTAGCAGTGGGGGTTCAGCCAGTGTTCCAGGTTGGTCTCATGGGCCCTCTGATCCAGAACCTGCATGTGGAGCAAGTGCTCCTGTACAGGGGGATAGATAGATAGATAGATAGATAGATAGATAGATAGAGAGATAGAGAGATAGAGAGAGAGAGAGAGAGAGAGAGAGAGAGAGAGAGAGAGAGAGAGAGAGAGAGAATGCCGTTCATTTATCAAGCCATAAGCAGCTCTCATTATCATATCAAAACAGAAGAAATTACAGGGTAACCGTTAAGTAAATTGTTTTTAATGGATTCTTAGAAGGATGAGCACACCGCTGCAGGTTTCTAATTGTGCCCTTTCCACTTTGAACTTTACCCTCATTGGCTCATCGGGGTGGCCAGGCTTCTGCCTCTTGGTCCGCAGAAGTTGCTTGGCATAGCTCTCCTTGATGATTGGGTTTGCATCTGGCGATAGAGAGAGAAAGCATTTCAAGACATCCATATCCCTTCATTTTCAAAGAGCTGACTGTGCAACATCACTGTTTGCCTACGCAGGTTGGCATTTATTGTGATACGTTTTGCCCTGGAGGCAGCTCTGCAAAGTGGTCACTAGCTGGCAGAGCCACAAAGTCTTACAAAGTCATAGTTTTGTCGCACCTGGACTACTGCCCAGCTGTGTGGTCATGTGTAGTTTCACCTGGACTACTGCCCAGCTGTGTGGTCATGTGTAGTTTCACCTGGACTACTGCCCAGCTGTGTGGTCATGTGTAGTTTCACCTGGACTACTGCCCAGCTGTGTGGTCATGTGTAGTTTCACCTGGACTACTGCCCAGCTGTGTGGTCATGTGTAGTTTCACCTGGACTACTGCCCAGCTGTGTGGTCATGTGTAGTTTCACCTGGACTACTGCCCAGCTGTGTGGTCATGTGTAGTTTCACATGGACTACTGCCCAGCTATGTGGTCATGTGTAGTTTCACCTGGACTACTGCCCAGCTATGTGGTCATGTGTAGTTTCACCTGGACTACTGCCCAGCTGTGTGGTCATGTGTAGTTTCACCTGGACTACTGCCCAGCTGTGTGGTCATGTGTAGTTTCACCTGGACTACTGCCCAGCTGTGTGGTCATGTGTAGTTTCACCTGGACTACTGCCCAGCTGTGTGGTCATGTGTAGTTTCACATGGACTACTGCCCAGCTATGTGGTCATGTGTAGTTTCACCTGGACTACTGCCCAGCTATGTGGTCATGTGTAGTTTCACCTGGACTACTGCCCAGCTGTGTGGTCATGTGTAGTTTCACCTGGACTACTGCCCAGCTGTGTGGTCATGTGTAGTTTCACCTGGACTACTGCCCAGCTGTGTGGTCATGTGTAGTTTCACCTGGACTACTGCCCAGCTGTGTGGTCATGTGTAGTTTCACATGGACTACTGCCCAGCTATGTGGTCATGTGTAGTTTCACCTGGACTACTGCCCAGCTATGTGGTCATGTGCGGCAAAGAAGTACAAAGCAGCACGTATTGCACTTCGATGTACACGGAGGGAAAGTGTCAGTATCATGCATGTCAGTCTCTCCTGGCTCAAAGTCGAGGAGAGATCGACTGCATCACTATTGGTCTTTGTGCGAGATATTGATGTGTTGAAGGTACTGAGCTGTCTGTTCAAGCAGTTGGCACACGGTTCGAATACCCATTGGTACAACACAAGTCATGCAACCAGAGGTCTCTTCACAGTCCCCAGGTCTAGAACAGAGGCTGGGAAACACACAGTATTAAAGAGAGCCATGGCTACGTGGAACTCTCTGCCGCCCAAGGCAACTCAAGCTAGCAATAAACTAGTTTCAAAAAACAGATAAAAGGACACAAAGGGAACTGTGAATCGACACAGTCATTTTATATATATTGTATTTTAATTTGCACTGTACTATTTCTTAGACCTAGATATTGTGTGTATGTACTGATGCAGTGCATTCAGAAAGTTTTCAGACCCCTTGACTTTTTCCACATTCTGTTACGTTACAGCCTTCTTCTAAAGCTGATCAAATGTTTATGTCCACAGCAATCTACACACCATACCACATAATGACAAAGCAAAAACACATTTTTAGAAATGTTTGTCTATATAATGTCTCACAGTTGTCAGAGCAAAAACCAAGCCATGAGGTCGAAGGAATTGTCCCTAGAGCTCCGAGACAGGATTGTGTCGAGGCACAGATCTGGGGAAGGGTACCAAAAAATGTACTCCTTAGTAAAAGGCACAAGACAGCCCGCTTGGAGTTTGCCAAAAGGCACCTAAAGATTCTCAGACCATGAGAAACAAGATTCTCTGGTCTGATGAAACCAAGATTGAACTCTTTTGCCTGAATGCCAAGCGTCATCTCTGGAAGAAACCTGGCACGATCCCTACGGTGAAGCATGGTGGTGGCAGGATCATGCTGTGGAGATGTTTTTCAGCGGCAGGGACTGGGAGAATAGTCAGGAACGAGGCATAGATGAACAGAGAAAAGTACAGAGAGATCCTTGATGAAAACTTGCTCCAGAGTGCTCAGTTCCTCAGATTGGGGCGAAGCTTCACCTTCCAACAGGACAACAACCATAAGCACACAGCCAAGACAATGCATGAGTGGCTTCGGGACAAGTCTCTGAATGTCCTTGAGTGGCCCAGCCAGAGCCCAGACTTGATCCCGATCAAACATCTCTGGATGTGGAAAAAGTCAAGGGGTCTGAATACTTTCCAAAGGCACTGTATGTAGGCATAACCGTAACCTTAACCATAACCTTAACCACACCACTAACCCTAACTTCAAAGCCAATTTTGACTTAGCAGCTGGCCCATCTAGCAGAAAATTGCTCAGTACTGCCTCCAGGGCAAGATTCATGACAATGAATGTCAACCTTCATTTGGCTCCATCTATCTCAAATGAAAATATTGCAAACATCAGTGACATAGGGTACTTTGTGCACAATATACCAAAAACAATGTTCTTGTCATTTTCCTGAAATCAGTCATTATTTGTCACCCACTCTTTCCTCCTGTATCTATCTGGTTGCTCTTGACTTTTATAACTCAAAACACAACATTAACCCACATTTCCAGACTTGCCATTTCAGTTGCAGCCATTAAAACGGGAAGAAAAACTTGCATTAGATTTCGACACAGTCAACAACAACCCCCTCATCACACACCCAGCGTGTGCAGGATATAGGGGAGAAGCTGCTGTTTGTTTGGATAGTACATGTCGAGCCGTGTACTCTCTAATGTACCAGGCTGAGGATGCAGATCAACAGCCCCTGTTCTACATCCCAAATGGCACCCTATTCCCTATATAGTGCACTGGGCCCTGGTCAAAAGTAGTGCACTATATAGAGAATAGGGTGCCATTTGAGATGCAGCCCCTAGTCTCATAGAGGTCTGTCTCTGTCTGTCCCCCAGCAGCAGCAGAATATCATTAGGAGGCTGTTTTCTGGTGGAGCAACAAAGCCATTCATTTCCCCCACTCTCCAGAGAGCCAGGCCAGCCCGTGGAGCACGTGACCCCCAAAGGCCAACCTGCGAGGGGGTATGAAAATGAACCTGGCTGGCTCTGTCAACAGCGCCAGGCACACACAGCGACGTGGCAAAGCACCACCCAGGGCTCATGTAGGCTTTTTGCAATGATTTTGAAACTGCATTGATAAGAGCTTCAAAATGGAAGTACATGATATTGTAATACAATGCAATATTTAAATGAGCTATGTGCCTGCAGTTAAAACAATGATGTCATATTTGTTCGGTTTTACATGAACAATTATGTGTTTAGCTTATTTTCATATTTTCATGCAATATCTTCATACAACAGAAATGTATTTAGTTTAATATTTACTAGTTACAATGACACAACACAATATTTGCTTTTCTGTGCATGATTGAATTGCATTTTTATTTTGTAAGTTTAATTATGCAGTAATTACTTTTCTTATGCATGTAATTATTTGAGCATATCAATTACAGCATTAATTGCTACATAACAACTTCATGTTCATATTTTCTTAAAACAACATTTCTGTTCCATTAAAATTGAGAAAAAAAATGCAAAAATAAACTTTTATTAGAGACATCTAAAAGACTCACAGAGCCACCAAAAGGTTAATTAATACATTTTTCTAAAGGCAATTGACCTCTTCAAAATGAGCCTACCTGCTGTGTAGATGGTCAAGAGGACCAGACAGAGGGAAAATGCCACAAACTTCTTCATCTTGGTCTCAGCTCACCTGCCCGGCTACTTCTGCACTGAGACCCCAGTCCGTAGGAGATGAGGGGGTAAATTCTCCTCTACGTCACCGATCACCTCCCCAATCCAAATATTACAAAACTGGGTCACATAACTGTGAAAACATCTGTTGAGTGTCACTGTGCCTGCTGTTCTGGCATGAGACATTTATTTATTTGTAAATTTATTTGGTGGTGATTATAGCATGCAATGTACTTGTTTTTCATCAGTTTGAACTTTGATACCGTACTCAAATAGATTATTCTTCTAGCATGAATTACATCTGTATCCAGTTGCAGTTTTAGCGTGAGGATTTCAAATTTGCAATGCTGATTCTATCCACTAGATGGCGCGCAAAACTCATTTTATACAGAGATAATTTGTCAAGGATTAATGGATGTGTTTTTCGCAAGGCAGGGATTTTTAAAGGCTGTTTTCTGTTTTGTCCTTGGTTTCCCGGAAACTAGGCCATGTGCCTTTTTTACGGAACTTCAATACAAAGTGATTTCCGTAGCAGGTTAGGATAGCATTTTCGCTAACCATAACCCTATCCATACCTTAACCTCAGTATCATAATTTCCTTCGTAAATTATCCAAACCTGCTTCAGTATCGAAGTGCCGTGAAAATAGTGTTTTGGCCTTATCGCTGTTTGGATTGCAAGATTTTTTGATAGTTTACCTAGTTTTTAACATTCATTCCAGCCAAATGTAATGTAATAAAGTTATTGTTCAACTTATTTCTATAAATGCACAAATAACGTGTCTGCTTTTCCTAAATATAAGATTTAAGAAATGACATCCTATAGGCCTTATTAGGCCTATCAGTAAATGTGAAGCTCTGTCTGCGTTTATAATATAAATATGTTATGTAGATGTGTCTTGATGCCTTTAAGGCAAATGTTAGTAATACTTTTTTAATATACTGAACTAAAAGCTCCAAATAAAAAATAAATAAAAAAACATCTCTAAATCTTTCCCCTCAACAAACTGTTTTTGATATGTTATTCAGTTGCCAGAGTCAGCTGAGCACCACGTAAAAACGTACGCCATGGTTACGTTAGCATATTGGCCAATTAAAACGACCGACACTATTAATAATCGGCGCGTTCGACATTGCAGCCCGCTTTAAAGATGACTCGAAACTGACTAATTTACAAATCACATTGCATCATAAATAACCATAGAGAATGATAGAGGCCTCTAGTGGCCAAAGAGCTATTAGCATGTGCAGCGCCATTGAGGGATTCCACTATTTTAATGTGGTCAAGTGGGTGGGACTTAATTGGCTTATCCCTCCTAGTGACCCTTTTGGAGTTTTGTCCAACCGGGTCATCGGTAGGGATCAGCCAATCGGGAAGAAGAAAATAGATTACTTCAAAATGGAGATAGCCTCAATGGCGCTACCCATGTTGTTACAGACGCTATAATTGCACAGATACAAAGATGAGTCCTATATCTATCTCTATGTAAATCACTGCTCATTATTATTTGCAGATCAGTCAGTCAAAATGTACCCATGATACAACACGGTTTTGACGCGCTTGAATACTGCCATTAGGTGGGAAGGCAACTGTTTGCGATTGGACATATGTTTTATCGACGAATCTATTGTTTAGTCGTGTTATTGATATAGTAATGAAGCTGTCACTTCAATGCAACCTTTAATATTATAAATGCTTGTGCATGCGTTTCGATGTTTTTAAAAACGTTTATTTTTTACAGACGATTGATTACTAGCTTTTAATGTAGTCATTGCTGGAGAGGTGAGGAGCACATCAGGTGCCCAGTAACTATATCTAGCATAGCTTCTGATAACAATAACAGTAAGCTAATCATTCAAATGTCGGTGGTCGTCGTCTAGCTAAGTCTTTTGCACACAAAAAAAATCACGGCAGTCATTGTTTACAATCTCGCTCGAGCCTTGTTTTGTGCGTTATTTCGCTACACGAGAAGGTTGTCATTTTCTCGTAGCTATTGCATGGACACCATGATGCGCGCGCCTTGCGCACAATGTTTATATGAATTCTCGTGATATTCTATGATTTGATTAGTTTATTCACGTTAATACCAACCACTCTTCCTCGGATGTCAATGGAGGGGGACGAGGGAAACCGTGACCAATCGTCACGGGAAGAGTGGACACTCCTGTTTTGGACATCTCTCGCTGTCGTAGTGCCCGTGATCATTACATTGTGGTGCAGTGTCCAACGCTCCAAACGGAAAATACACATGAAAGACTTCTTCCGCAAGAGCAAGCACGGCTGGCACTGCACCGACCTGTTCAACAAGCCCACCTACTGCTGTGTATGCCAACAACACATTCTACAAGGGGCATTCTGCGACTGCTGCGGAGTGTGCGCCGACGAGACATGCCTGCGTCGGGCCGACCGGAGCCTTGTTTGCAAAGAGATTATGGCTCCGTCCCAAGCGGATGGGACACTAGAGCACCGCTGGGTCCGGGGAAACGTCCCTCTCTGCAGTGTCTGTGTGGTCTGCAAGGAGCAATGTGGGAACCAACCGAAGCTGTGTGACTTTAGGTAATATTATTTTGCTTCTAGGCTGTCGTTTGTGTGTGAATAAATGTCTGCCACATTAATCAAAGTGAAGCCCAGCAGGATGCGAAGGCGTTAACATTTGTCTGGTTTTGGCACCAAAGATGCAGGGTGTTATTTGTAATGTTTCAATCATGGGGAAGCTGAAATTGCTTTATTTACAAATTGACAGGAATTAATATCATGTCCTTTTCCTTTCATGTGTACAATTCTTAACCAGCTCTCTGTCCACCTTTTGCCTTGACATTACAGTGAGCGCCACAAAAATTGTGCTTGATCCACTGATGGGTGTGTGTTTGTCCCTTGGCAGGTGTGTGTGGTGTCAGACAATGGTGCACGATGACTGCAAGGCCAGCCTGTCGGACGGGGAGCGCTGTGAGCTGGGCGAGTTCCGCAGCCTCATCATCCCCCCTCACTACCTCCACCACGTCAACAAGCTCCGCCGCAGGCATCCCGATGAGTACAGCAAGGTCAGAGGTCACACCCAGGGAGGGGTCGGTGTCTGGGGTTATGGTGGCCCAAATGGTGGATCGGGACCGATTGTTTGGTTGCATTACTAGCAACTACCAGTCCCTCTTGAGTCAGGTTAGAAGACTGGGCTGTGGTTTGAAACAGGTTTCGTTTACTTTTCAATTTTAACTGAAAGGTTGCTGGATTGAATCCCTGAGCTAACAAGGTAAAAAAAAAATCTGTCGTTCTGCCCCTGAACAAGGCAGTTAACCCACTGTTCCCCTGTAGGCCGTCATTGTAAATAAGAATTTGTTCTTAACTGACTTGCCTAGTTAAATAAAGGTTAAATTAAACAAATTTAACTGTGTGTCTAGCTGGCGTCTGCCTGTGGAAGCAGCTGGACTCCAGTGCTGGTCCTGGCCAACACTCGCAGTGGGAACAACATGGGGGAGGCTCTGCTTGGAGAGTTCCGCACCATCCTCAACCCTGTCCAGGTCAGTCAGTCCTCTGTGTAGCATCCTGTAGGAGCATATTATGGAATTATTAAGATGTCTAGGTCCAATTGAACTGGTGCACAGTAGGCGATCTTTTGAGTTAAAGTGATTGTGGAGGTGGCGCGGTGATGGTGGGATACATATACATCTCCCTCCCCTCCCGTCCACCTTTTCCACTTTGTTTCCTCCCATATCATACATTTTCTGTCTGCTATCCTCTCCTTTCCTCTCTCGTCTACTTTCCTCTCTCCTCTACTCGTCTCCTCTCCTTTCCTCTCTCCTTTCCTTTCTCCTCCCCTCCTCTCTCAGGTGTTTGACCTGTCAGAGCTGCCTCCCTCCAAGGCTCTGCAGCTGTGCACCCTGCTGCCTCCAGGCAGTGTTAGGGTGCTGGTGTGTGGGGGGGACGGAACCGTGGGCTGGGTGCTGGATGCCATCGACACCATGAAGCTCAAGGTAAAGCTGTGTGTGTGTAACATGACAGTGGCAGGAGCAGATGAGAGTCGTGCAGCTCTATGCCAGGCTGTCGTAATTGCTGTTGCAACTAACATTGCTGTACCTACTGTTGTTGTTTGGTTATTATTGAATAAGACGTCTGTAGATGGCGTGCCTGTTTGAACATTTTCAGCTAGCTTGAGATGTTTCCGATGGAGCTATCACATTCGATATTTTTTGATAGCTCAAACGGTTGGTACGTTGTGAAGGAGGGCGGTCACGTGTGTTTGTGAGCAGAGGATTTTTAAAACATTTTTATTTACCTTTATTTAACCAGGTAGACCAGTTGAGAACACGTTTTCATTTACAACTGAAGCCTGGCCAAGATAAAGCCAAGCAGTGTGACAAAAACAACACAGAGTTACACATAAACAAACCTACAGTCAATAACACAATAGAAAAATCTATGTACAGTGTGTGCAAATGTAGGGAGGTAAGGCAATAAATAGGCCATAAGAGGCGAAATAGGATCACTGGTTTGATCCCGGTATGGGAACAGGGACAGCAGAGGAAGATATGTTAGCAGCACCATGATGTCTGTTTCACATGTGTGTATTGGTCTCCAGGGCCAAGATCAGTTCATCCCCAGGGTGATGATCCTGCCCCTGGGTACAGGGAACGATCTGTCCAACTCCCTGGGCTGGGGGTCGGGCTACGCCGGGGAGATCCCTGTGGAGCAGGTGCTCCGGAACGTCCTCGAAGCAGAGGTGGTCAAGATGGACAGGTCAGTGGAGAGCCAGAGGAAGCAATGCAGACTGCTGTGCTAATGCTACAAAGCTTAAGTCATGTAGCCTGCTGTGCTAATGCTACAAAGTTCAAGTCATGTAGCCTGCTGTGCTAATGCTACAAAGTTCAAGTCATGTAGCCTCCTGTGCCAATGCTACAAAGCTCATGTAACGTAGCCTTCTGTGCTTATGCTGCAAAGCTCAATATCCCTAGTTCCATTTGTGTTGTAGCATGGTTGTAAATGATCCAGTATGACATTTCTATCTCCACATGTCCTAACAGGTGGAAAGTTCAGGTAGCCTCAAAGGGGCTCTACTTTCGTAAGCCAAAGGTGAGTTGCATTTCACCCTCCTCTAGCTAGCCTCTTTTGATCTTGTCCATTTGCCCTGCATTTTGATATAATTCAGCAACACGTACTGTATTCAGTGTGTGGCCCGTACAGGAGTCACACCTGTAACTCTGGTGTTGCCTCTGCCAGAACCATGCTGCAACCAAGTGATCCATTGCAATCATGGGGCTGTTCCAGAATGCTGTATCAATGAGTAAGCCAGCTAACTGTCCAAAATGGCTTGAAGTAACTTATTTTTATGAAGGATTTAAAATTGACGAGGTATAATTGACTTGACAAACAACAACCAATATACATATTTAGCGTTTTTAATGAACCAGAAAAACAAGTTAAATGGTTGTTTATCAACGTTAGCTGGTTAACTTAATGATCCTGCTTACTGGAATAGCCTACGTGATTGATTTATTCACTGTTTATACTCTTGATTTGCTCACTAAAGGACCTCCTAACTCGTGTGTGTGCTATTCTCATCAGGTCCTGTCCATGAATAACTATTTCTCAGTGGGCCCGGATGCCCTGATGGCGCTCAACTTCCACACCCACCGTGAGAAGACCCCCTCCTTCTTCTCCAGCCGCATCATCAACAAGGTCAGTGGGCCCGAAGACGCATCTGAAAATATTCACAAACGTATGCAAATGTCTTCACGTGGTTGAATTTACATACAGTGTGAGAGGACATTTCCAGGGTGGTTGCTTGAGTGTAATGGTCGACACATCAATTTGGAAAGAGTTCTTTAATGCTACTTTTCTCTCCTAGTCAAATGCATTTGGAACTGCTTTTACTTACTGAATATTAATTATGTGGTTAGTTGTTCTATAAATGGCCGATTCAGAATAGTCTAGGAGTGGTTATTTGGGTGAAAATGTAATAAATATTTGAATTAGTTCAAACATGACCTGCTTTTGATAACGCGTGTCCTTTGTCCATATTACTTTCCCCTTTTTTAACGGTCAAACTGTTGCCTTTCCTTCTAGGCTGTATATTTCATGTATGGCACCAAAGATTGTTTAGTTCAAGAATGCAAAGACCTGGATAAGAGGATTGAGGTAAGGTGTGCACAAAGACACACACAAACAACACACAGGCAGACACACACAGTGGCCTCATGGAACGACTCTCATGTCTATTGTGCAGTCTTTCACCTCTATGCCTCGGAAGAATTTAATAGAATGTTCCGTTGCCTTGGCAAATGTCACGAACTTCAAATGAACTCGAGCATTCTTTGTGCGCTGTATAATCTTTGGATGCCTCCTTGAACTAGCGGATACTCATATCATTTAGTAATATTGTGTGTGCGCTCCCACAGTTGGAGTTGGATGGAGAGAGAGTGGCCCTGCCCAGTCTGGAGGGCATCATCGTGTGTAACATCGGCTACTGGGGCGGAGGCTGTCGTCTGTGGGAGGGCATGGGGGACGAGCCCTACCCCCCTACGCGGTGAGCACCACTGGCTCACACAGGACTTTAGACAATACAGAAATGGAGACAATCAAGGCTTCGAAAGCCCTACCATCAGACAGACGATGTCCATTAAGTTGTTTGTGTATTATCACTGAAAGCATAACTCAAGATCACATTGTCCTTTTTTGTGAAGCCTTCATACAGTGGGGCAAAAAAGTATTTAGTCAGCCACCAATTGTGCAAGTTCTCCCACTTAAAAAGATGAGAGGCCTGTAATTTTCATCCTAGGTACACTTCAACTATGACAGACAAAATGAGAAAAAAAATCCAGAAAATCACATTGTAGGATTTTTTATGCATTTATTTGCAAATTATGGTGGAAAATAAGTATTTGGTCACCTACAAACAAGCAAGATTTCTGGTTCTCACAGACCTGTAACGTCTTCTTTAAGAGGCTCCTCTGTCCTCCACTCAGTACCTGTATTAATGGCACCTGTTTGAACTTGTTATCAGTATAAAAGACACCTGTCCACAACCTCAAACAGTCACACTCCAAACGCCACTATGGCCAAGACCAAAGAGCTGTCAAAGGACACCAGAAACAAAACAAAACTAAATTGTAGACCTGCACCAGGCTGGGAAGACTGAATCTGCAATAGGTACGCAGCTTGGTTTGAAGAAATCGACTGTGGGAGCAATTATTAGGAAATGGAAGACATACAAGACCACTGATAATCTCCCTCGATCTGGGGCTCCACACAAGATCTCACCCCGTGGGGTCAAAATGATCACAAGAACGGTGAGCAAAAATTCCAGAACCACACGGGGGGACCTAGTGAATGACCTGCAGAGAGCTGGGACCAAAGTAACAAAGCCTACCATCAGCAAGGGTATTGAAGATAAAACATGGCTGGGTCTTTCAGCATGACAATGATCCAAAACACACCGCCCGGGCAACGAAGGAGTGGCTTTGTAAGAAGCATTTCAAGGTCCTGGAGTGGCCAAGCCAGTCTCCAGATCTCAACCCCATAGAAAATCTTTGGAGGGAGTTGAAAGTCCATGTTGCCCACCAACAGCCCCAAAACATCACTGCTCTAGAGGAGATCTGAATGGAGGAATGGGCCAAAATACCAGCAACAGTGTGTGAACCTTGTGAAGACTTTTGAACGTTTGACCTCTGTCATTGTCAACAAAGGGTAGATAACAAAGTATTGAGAAACTTTTGTTATTGACCAAATACTTCTTTTCCACCATAATTTGCAAATAAATTCATTAAAAATCCTACAATGTGATTTTCTGGATTTATTTTTTCATTTTGTCTGTCATAGTTGAAGTGTACCTAGGATGAAAATTACAGGCCTCATCTTTTTAAGCTGGAGAACTTGCACAATTGGTGGCTGACTAAATACTTTTTTGCCCCACTGTATACTCTATATTAAGACCTTTTAGAGATGCTTCAGAAATCATTCATAAGCTAATGTCATGTGATTTGTGAAGCATGTATCCTAGGCCTTATGAAGCCTATATGAATGCTCTATAACGCTTTTTGACGGTGTCGTTTTCTAAGTGTTTTTTTTCCCCCTCCTGTCCTCTACCCCAGGCTGGATGACGGGCTGCTCGAGGTGGTGGGTGTGTTTGGCTCCTTCCACTGTGCTCAGATCCAAGTCAAGATGGCCAACCCGGTGCGGCTGGGCCAGGCCCACACAGTCCGGGTGAGGTTACAGCACCATCACCACCACCTGCTGTTTATCTCCACAGTGTGAGAGGACAGCAGTGGTGTACCTGACACATTTGTGTATTCTGTGTTTCCTTCCTGGTTCTGTCATTTTGACCTTAGCTGAATAGATACGGTACCAGTTTGAATGGCTATCTTTTATAAGTATCTGGGTCATTTGCTAGTTTTGTCTTTTAAAAGTTAGGTTAGTTCATGTTCAGTAAATGTCAATGTACTTAAAATATGTTTTTACTGTGCTCATCACTGTTCAGCTCTTCCAGTTTAAAAAAAAAATGAACCTTCTCTTTCCTCCTTCGCTTTTCTCCGCCCATCTCTCTTACCACCTCTCCCTTCCTATCTCTCTGTAGCTGGTGCTGAAGACGTCCCGGATGCCCATGCAGGTGGACGGGGAGCCGTGGGCCCAGGGCCCGTGCACCATCACCATCACCCACAAGACCCAGGCCTTCATGCTGTACCACAGCGCCGAGCAGACGGACGACGACGACGAATCCAGCACCTCCGAGGCTGAGAGCTCCGCCCCCCATGACTCTCCCAAGCCAGCAGGTCCCGCCTCTGCTCGTGCCTGAGCCCCCAAGTTCCACCACCTCAATGTTTCATCCATACCCCTCCTTTGTTCGTTGTAGTAAATGCTGATGACATAATGCCATGCTTGCACACTCCCCAGATGATGATATAAGCCAGAGCTCAGGCATATTCCCGCCTCGGGGTAAAGGAGGGAAGGAAGGAAGGAGATGTTTCAGTGGATGATGGGCTGTATATTTGCACTGATCCCTTGTTTTATAGTTATAACAGTTCTATAGTTTGAATAGTTTGGCAGTGTTTCCCAACATGGACCCCGTGTGTCCCTGACTCAAGAGGAAGCATTGACCTCGACACTCCGACTCCTATGATAGAATATATATTTATATTAGTAAGTCAATCACTGGACGTTTGTTTTGTTTATTCTTATTTCATGATGATGCACTGTTATTGCCATGTTGGCCAAATCCCCAATGTGCTGTATTGGACAGACACTAGTGGTTACTAAGTCTTAAGAAAATGTTACTTGACTATATTTCTTAAAATTAGTTTTTTTTAGGTCTCCTAGTTAACCATTCCTAGTGAAATATTCGATGCTTCTAAAGGATTTATTCACAGGTTTTATCATTTCGACCTTGTCATTTTTGGAGACAAAATGTCTACCACAATAATCCACTCAGTCTGATGCACTTCTACTTTTTATTTTATTTTTTTTGCAATATTTTGTCCTTTTCTTGATTAGACCTCTCTTTGTGTGGGCACTTCGTTGTTGCACTGTAGGAATTACTCCGTAGGACGTAGTTAGAATTGTACCGTCCCTCAAAACCGACTGCTCAAAGTGTTCAGAAGTATAGTTATGATATTACTCTGTCCGTATCTATTTTGTTTGTTGTCTACTATGGAAAGATTGTTTATTTCAAACACTTTGTCTTCATGCTGCGTATCACTAGACAAACTGCTAGGTGACACCCTATGTCTGTCACATAGAAATAGATTAGCATCTAGCCATTCTATTTCTATGGTGTGTCGACTGTCGTAATGTTTGTTACCACAATGTTTTAATGATTTCAGGAATGTCATTCAGGAATAATGCTGTTTTGTCATTTTAGTGAGGTCAAAGTTGAGATATCAGAAGGTTTGTTACAGCCATAATATAAAGTTATAGGTGGCGTTCCAGGTTGTCTGTTATGCAATCACACTGCGCACTTGCCCCTAAGCACTTCTGCAGGTCCCTCGGTTTGTGGAACCAGTTTGATCTCTGCGTTCGCCATTCTATTTCAAATCACTTGCAGTAAAGCAGAATGGTTCCACCAGGTTACCCTGTCCACATAATCTTATTCATTGTGATCTATAAGGGAAAAGTGATCCTAGATCAGCACTCCTAATCATCTGTGCAGCGTGACTGCAAGCAATATGACCTGGAACGTCTCCTAAAAGTCTTGGTTCTTAAGCCAACTATTGGCATCAACTGTATAACGGGAGGATTGTCAATGTTCATCTAAAGCTTCGGAGGTCCATAGTTATTAATATAATGCCAATGCTTGTGATATACAAGTGCTTACATTCCCTTTGTGTGTGTTAAGCTGTTGGGTAATCGTCTTGTTGCTTGACACCCATTTTATATGTATCTGCGCTTCTACTGTGTTTACAACAAACCTGAATGTTCTAGAAACAAGTCTGAGCATCTTAACTGTGGACAGAAATGTTATTTCAAACAGTATAGAGCAGGGGTACTCAACTCTTACCCTACGAGGGCCGGAGCCTGCTGGTTTTCTGTTCTACCTGATAATGAATTGCACACACCTGGTGTTCCAGGTTTAAATCAGTCCCTGATTAGAGGGAAAGAATGAAAAAATGCAGTTGAACTGGCTTAAGTCCAGAGTTGAGGTTAAGGGGTATAGAGCCCCACACTGGAGGTGTCATAATACTCATAAAACCTAGTGGTCAAACAGGTAAATGGTTCCAATTGTTTTTCCACTATTCATTTTTCCTATTTTAAAAACACTTAAGGGCTGTGTTTCCTGATTACATGGTTATCAAAACATCACGCCAGGGTAAGCCCACACAGAACACAACCCTTATTTTAAGTGTTTCTAAAAAATCCCCCATGGGATTTGACCGCTAGGTTTTATGGGTATTATGACTCATACTGTGGTACTCTATTGGCTGTAAGGTTTTATAGAAATGTAACTGCATTGCTGGAGGAGAGCATGTACTGTATGCCACCGATTGTTCTCAACTCGATTGTCTTCAGATATGGAATGGTAACGGATCATCTTAGTCTTGGTAGTTTATGTTCACGTCATTATGTCTACACTTAACAATGGAAGGAGACCATGTGATAGTCTTGCTGATACATTTTCCTGTAAAGTTGTGAGTGAAATTTACAGTGTACCATGAGGAACAGTATATTTGGAAATATATTTAGCTACACATTTAGTTTTTTCAGTCAAACCACTGTACATAAATGCACAAGATTGCTGTGGAAAGTGTCAAAGAAACCAGTTAGTCATAACAGCACTTTATTGATGAATGGAAGGCATACGACTCCATTTTGTCTCCATCTTATGGTACGAAATGTACCATCTTCTTCCTGGCCATTTAAAAAGAAAAGATGGATAGAGAGATGGATAAAATAATTGTAAGCAAACAATCACTTAATAGCAATTAAAAACCTGAGACAAACATGAGACAAATATGAAAATAATTGGCTGTACTGAATTTGCTACTGAAGATGTTGAAACTGATCATTTCACTGAATGTAATAAGCAATGTAAATTAGAATTTGAAAACACCCATAATAAATATTTTCATATGTATTATGAATTTCATTGTTTTCTAATAAGTACATATTTCATTGTTTTCTAATAAGTACATATTATTTCATTGTTAGTTTTGCAAGTATATAATATGAAAGCAATATCAGTACTTTTCCTTCCCGTGCACTTGCAATAAGTCTACTCCTGAGCAATTTGAAGTAATATGATTACCAAATATATATATATATATATATATAGCTATGTGTGTGTAGATATGAGGAACAAATAAGCCACAAACAGGAATATAGGAATATATTAGCACAGATTGCATATAATAGTACATCATAAGGGGGGGACATTATCAAGTTGTCTTTAACAAGATTAAACCCCTTATACACAAACAGAATCAATTCTATAGAGGGAGAAGGCAATTACACCAACTGTTCATTTGGCATTGGGCTTTGCAAAGTAAAATTAATCTATCACGTGCTATTCTCAACTTGCTCTCCGATCGTAGCGATGGCTATATATCCATAAATGGAAAAGATCCAATCAACAATACAGACATTATGAGAAGCATGCAGTCACATCACAGACAATGTGACACCCACAGACACAGATGTCCAAACTAACACCAACAGACATTTGTACCCTTCTACATGAGAAGGCCCTAGGTATGGGCTATAGCTACATTAGCTATAACTTGGACCCAGAGTTTTTCCTTTGTCTGGTCACATGGACAGGCAAAACACCAGCCCTAAATCATCACTATTTACAAAACCCAGATTTGGAAATACGTCTGTTCACAGGGTCTAAATGACCTCTGCTTGTTCTTATGGGCCAGGCTGGGTCTATCTAGCCTGGTTGCCAGATCAACCAAATCCTCTGCCTTGTTCACTGTAATTCTTAACCAAATGCAGATCTGGCAACCAGGCTAGGTTCTATCAAGCCTGTAGTAGCAGTGTCAGGAAGTGCTTTCAGCACACTGCACCATGCGGAAACCCCCTTCACTTACAGGCTCTGTGTGAAACACTAGCGGAAATGTATTAGATCAAGAAAACAGTGAACGATACCCACTTTTTCTTTGGGGGGGTATCAAGCCTATTGTGGATGCTTTTCAGCTCTATTCATTGCTTCTATATTCAGTGGTGTTATTGAATATGATATTCCCTAATGCGGAATGCCTGACACCAGCAAAAGCATTGCATGTGTGCCAGTACATGGCCTTCTGAACGGTGTTGTACTGTTCATATACAGTAGATAACATACATGTTAGACATGTTTATTCATGTTCTTTTGTGTATTTTACATGTGATTATTGTGTACTACCAAGACCCACACCAAGAGATCATAAGCTCTGATAAAACAGGCTGTAAACAGCTACCCGCAGACCACTTAAATGTATCTGTAAATAAACTGGCTGATCAAGACATGTATAATAATTTGTAATGTTTCTTTACCTGTATGGAAGTGCTTAGTTTTCATTAGATACTGATTAACAAATGCTGCCTGTTTAGGAGGTTGCTGTAGTTACAAGAGACCAAAGTCCAAAAGGATTACCTACACTGCATTATTACTAAAGCCAGTGACTACAACCAAATAATAACCTTTAAGGTACATTTCCAATATAAGTTCCCAATATCAGTATGATTAAGTCATTTATTGACCCAGATGCTGTACAGTGCCTTGCGAAAGTATTCGGCCCCCTTGAACTTTGCGACCTTTTGCCACATTTCAGGCTTCAAACATAAAGATATAAAACTATTAATAAAACTATTATATAAAACAAGTGGGACACAATCATGAAGTGGAACGACATTTATTGGATATTTCAAACTTTTTTAACAAATCAAAAACTGAAAAATTGGGCGTGCAAAATTATTCAGCCCCTTTACTTTCAGTGCAGAAAACTCTCCAGAAGTTCAGTGAGGATCTCTGAATGATCCAATGTTGACCTAAATTACTAATGATGATAAATACAATCCACCTGTGTGTAATCAAGTCTCCGTATAAATGCACCTGCACTGTGATAGTCTCAGAGGAAGAGTGGCAAGAAGAAAGCCATTTCTTAAAGATATCCATAAAAAGTGTTGTTTAAAGTTTGCCACAAGCCACCTGGGAGACACACCAAACATGTGGAAGAAGGTGCTCTGGTCAGATGAAACCAAAATTGAACTTTTTGGCAACAATGCAAGACGTTATGTTTGGCGTAAAAGCAACACAGCTCATCACCCTGAACACACCATCCCCACTGTCAAACATGGTGGTGGCAGCATCATGGTTTGGGCCTGCTTTTCTTCAGCAGGGACAGGGAAGATGGTTAAAATTGATGGGAAGATGGATGGAGCCAAATACAGGACCATTCTGGAAGAAAACCTGATGGAGTCTGCAAAAGACCTGAGACTGGGACGGAGATTTGTCTTCCAACAAGACAATGATCCAAAACATAAAGCAAAATCTACAATGGAATGGTTCAAAAATAAACATATCCAGGTGTTAGAATGGCCAAGTCAAAGTCCAGACCTGAATCCAATCGAGAATCTGTGGAAAGAACTGAAAACTGCTGTTCACAAATGCTCTCCATCCAACCTCACTGAGCTCGAGCTGTTTTGCAAGGAGGAATGGGAAAAAAATTCAGTCTCTCGATGTGCAAAACTGATAGAGACATACCCCAAGCGACTTACAGCTGTAATCGCAGCAAAAGGTGGCGCTACAAAGTATTAACTTAAGGGGGCTGAATAATTTTGCACGCCCAATTTTTCAGTTTTTGATTTGTTAAAAAAGTTTGAAATATCCAATAAATGTCGCTCCACTTCATGATTGTGTCCCACTTGTTGTTGATTCTTCACAAAAAAATAGTTTTATATCTTTATGTTTGAAGCCTGAAATGTGGCAAAAGGTCGCAAAGTTCAAGGGGGCCGAATACTTTCGCAAGGCACTGTACATTATAATTGTTTGTGAGGGAGAACAATGTGTGTGTGTGTGTGTTGTGTCAACTTCTTAAGACTGCAGCTTGCACAGGCTAACAGACGAGCCGCTGGAGAAGAGCCAGAATGCCGGGTACACTGCCTCCGCGAACTGGAACACAAACGTATGGAAAGGGTATGCCCGGTCCTGAACGTTATAGAAAGTGGCCGTTCCCTCCTCACAATCCAAAAGCACGCCGACGCGGATCGGATTCGGGTTCTGCAGTACAGTCTCACTGCTGGCGTGCCAGGCCGACAGCTTGACGTTGAACCACTCCACGCACCAGGACTGGGCGTTACGCCCCAGCCGGCTAGCCGGACCCTTCCGGTCAATGCTGTTGTAGGCCAGGCCGATGCCGGTGAAGTTGTTGCTGCTCATCTTAACCTCCCAGTAGTGACGGCCACGGGAGAAGCCCTTGGAAGTGAGCACCTGGCTGCAGACAGAGAAGCGGGCGGGGCCATCGGGGTAATGGGTGGGCTCGTCTGACACAGAGGCCATGGTCATGTTCTCTGTCAGGGAGATGCGCTTGTGGGCCGTTTTGGGGTCAAGGGTGAGAACGGTGCCATCTGGTGAGGGAGAGACAGGAGGTAAGATTCTCTCTCACAAACACACCCATGCACACATTCCTTCAGAATGCTGTACTTGTTTTCAAGCTAGTGTTAGGAATACAGGTAGATAAGTGGTTAGACCACAGACAGTCTATTTCCACTACAGACATCTCTCCACTGCTGGCAGCAGCTGCTAGGACTACCAGCAGGGTTAAGGGTTGAGTAATTGCTCACAGGTGTGAGTGATTCAGTGGCAATTACTGTAACAATCTTAGAAGCTGATCAAGAGCAGCATCCCAAGCCAATGGGGATTTCCTGTTGAGTGTTTGAATCTCTTTTGTTTGGCATGCCTTTTTGTATATTGTTATACTTGTCATCATATGAACATCAATAACCAACATGAGCCGTTTCCCCTAGAGACACTTACAACACCCTGTTGACTTATGTTGAACGCACACTGAGGTTACAGACTTGCAGCTTGCCAGAAGATTACGATGGAGCAGTGTGGATGAAAAGTACAATTTGGAGCACAGTGGCATATCCCATTCCTGCATCGAGGTATGTTTTCCATCCCATATCTCACACCGGCTCCACGGTGTCTTAACGTAACCACGATTGAGTTCTGACCCCCAGTGCAAACAAGTGTAACGGTAGGGTCAGTATCTTCTGGCAAACCTCCTAGCTTCCCTAGATCGAGCCAGAGTCGGTTTTCTACGTGGGTTCGTAACACTTGTGAACTTACATCGTAGAAGGTCATTTCGTTTTGCTGCAGACGTGATACTTGGGGGAACACTTGCTTGTCCTGTAAGAAAAATACCATGCCATTAGTTTAGTATAGCGTATAGGTGACTTACCAGAGGGGTATTCCAGAAAGCCAGATTAGTGAGTTGGCGAGATCTGTCAAACTAGAATTTGAGCACATTTCCAGTTCCAGAAAGAAAGCTCGACCTATAGCCTGATCAACCATAGCAACGAATGCTCGGAAGAAAACCTCTTAGGTAGCAGGTTAACTTTACCTTAGCCTGTTCTGGTGAATAAAGACGGGGTTTCTCAGCCAATAAGATTGTTGTTCGTCGGCTATGGCCGGTCCCTTTGCGGAAAATCCAATTGACATCAGAGCCTTCATTGTTTGCCGTGCATTACAAAGGGAACAAATAATTGGACCTCAACTATCCTTTAAATCATTCAGAAGATTATCTTTTGGAACGTTATCGTTTTTCTGCACAATCATTCATATCTGGCCAACTTTTGCCAGCAGCATACCACTGCTGGCTTGCTTCTGAAGCTAAGCAGGGTTGATCCTGGATGGGAGACCAGATGCTGCTGGAAGTGGTGTTGGAGGGCCAGTAGGAGGCACTCTTTCCTCTGGTCTAAAAAAAATATCCCAATGCCCCAGGTTAGTGATTAGGTATACTGCCCTGTGTAGGGTGCCATTTTTCGGATGGGACGTTAAACGGGTGTCCTGACTCTCTGAGGTCATTAAAGATCCCATGGCACTTATCGTAAGAGTAGGGGTGTTAACCCTGGTGATCTGGCTAAATTCCCAATCTGGCCCTCAAACCATCACGGTCACCTAATAATCCTGTTTACAATTGGCTCATTCATCCCCCTCCTCTCCCCTGTAACTATTCCCCAGGTCGTTGCTGCAAATGAGTACGTGTTCTCAGTCAACTTACCTGGTAAAATAACGGATAAATAAAACTTACTCAACCTGTACATAGCCAATGTAATCCAACGTGGTTTTGCCTTTACTGCTATAGGCCTACAAACTCTGCATTACTTAGCAATATTTTGGCCACTGGAAGTTTCCTGTACAAACGATTTGGCAAAGCAACTGTGCGTAGAGCCGTAAGAAGAGTATGCCTTGCATTAGAGATTTTTTGTTGTCTTTGTTGCATTCCCTGCCCATCAAGCTGTATAATCAAGGTCTTTTACAGAACGGCAGGTACAGTAGGCTGCGACGCTTTGCTAATGTCAAATGAATAAACCTAAGCAACATGATAAATAGCCTAATTAAAAGAGCGCAGATTTTGCAAACATCATTGGCGTTACGACTTAGAACAAACACACCGTTGTCGTGAAAAGCACTCAAATTATTGTTCATCCTACATAGGCTATGGAATGGGCCTACCATTGCAATTGTGACATAGGCCATAGCCTTGACATGAATATCACCAGTGTTGCAATAACAGTGCTCTCTGAAGTGAAGGCATCATTACTAGTCACCCATGTGTGTAAGCTAGGCCTATTAAGGTATTGGAATTGTGCCATTTCACTTAAGCATTTACTCGGTCCGCAACTATCTGCCCTGCACCCTCTCTGGCATTTGCACCCGCGCCTCTATTACAATTTTGGTAAATATATGAACATATTCATTGTATGTTACAATAGTTTCTTGTTCTGGACTTGTGACATATTGGGCTGTCTTGACTCCATAGCTGTAGTTTATTTCGGTCATCGACATGAGGCCCTTTTTGAATGTTGCGTGCACGCGCCAGTTGTCGGATCAACCAATCTGCAATTCGCTTAGCACAATTACTTAAACGAGAAGCAGACGTTCTGGAACCAAGAAATCAGACTCATCTGGTTAAGAGAAACTGGACATGTTCAGGGAATCCTAAATATGTTAAACCATCTTGCTAGAATTACCCCCCAGTTGTGACAAGTATCCAGAATTGCATTCAAATTTGTCATTGGAGGCTCATTTATGGTATTCGGCTGCATGAGCAGAGAATATAATTTTAAGCAACATTTACCTGGGTCCTCCCTGTTCCTGGGTTCTGCTGATTGTCCTCTGGGGTGGTCCCTTGGTGTGTGTGGAACAGGAGTGGCGGACTCTCTGGGAGCATTAGGTGGCTTTTGGGAATTTTCTGATGGAAGACAAACAATTAATTTACAATATATTTTCATATCCAATGATGGCAGGCAGTTATTTTACACAATATTGTATGAGTCAGCTGCTGCCCTAATGAAACAGGCAGGGAGCAGGCCTCGAACCCTCGACCTTCTAGCCCGAAGTCCAGCGCGATATCGACTGTGCCCCAAAAGCATACTCGAGCGGCAGAGTAGATATCCGCGCTTATAAACCCAGGGTCGTTGCACTACTTCCTCCTTTCAAAGAACGCGCCCTCGTGCTAGCTTCCGACTCTACGTCTTGTAGGAACGCGCTCACTGGCCAAGCCCATGGCATTGTCGAGGATGCAAGGTCCGACCACTTCTGACATCAATGTAATGAAACAGGCACAGAGCAGGTCTCGAACCCTCGACCTTCTGGCCCGAAGTCCAGCGCGCTGTCGACTGTGCCCCAAAAGCATGCTTGAGCGGCAGTCGATATCTGCGCTTAATAAACTCAGGTTAGTTGCACTGTGTAGGTTACAGGGATAGACTTTTTGACAATTAAGCCCCTTTTTAAAAATGTTTTTTCTTACCTAGAGTCCGATGAACTCATTGAAACCATTTGTGCCTCTGTGTGCAGTTTGAAGGAAGTTGAAGTTAGTTTCTGATGCGATTGCTAACTAGTAGTAGTGCAATGACTGGAAGTCTATGGGAGCATCTAGCCAAAATTGGCTTATTTGACAATGTCGAAATATCCCTTTAAGCACTCTCTCCAACTAAGGTTTGCAGAACAGACTGAATAGCCATAAGCCTGTTAAACTAGATCATAAACTAATAACATTTTAACTTGTGATGTTACTTGAAACATGCAATGCACAGCACACCTGTTATCTGAGCTTGGCAGTTATTGAAGTAAACACACAGAAAAACACTGAAAAATCAGTTCTCACTGTCAGCCTTATGTTCTTTCCATTCCTTGTGATCTCGTTTCTTGTCCGACTCTGAAAGGGAGAAATGGTTGAGACGTGTAGGATCAAAAAAGTAACTGAGGGTCATAGTTGACCCTTTAGAGGTGTAAATAGTGGTAGAATTGGCAGTAAGTCTTTACTGACAGTAAAACAATCTGCTATCTTGTTTTTGAACCATTCATGTCACAGGTGTTTCTGACTGACAAAAATGAGCTGTATTTGTCCTGTTTTTGTCTGGTCTGATAAGGAAACGGGAAAAACCTAGTCGGTGTATCGTATTCTATGTTTGTTGAATGGTTCAATGTAGTGTCTTGGTAAAAATGTACCTAAAAACACACTAAAAAGGGAATCTTTATCAGGCTACAAGGCCACAACGACCCATCTTGTAATAGCCTACTTCTCTCTCGGTTTGAATCTTGTGGAGGCTTCTTCTGGTTTGCCCTGAGGGGAGCTCCTGGGCTGTGGGATCTAGGCACTCTCGGATGACCTTGTGGTGGCATGCCTCCTGAAACAAAGACCAGATGACACTTAGAGTGTCACGCTGTATCAAAGTAAATACAGTGCCCACGGTTGTAATTACGCTATGAGTGACCACCACAACGAGTCTATTACTGATTTCACTAATTATTATGGCTGTACAATTTAGCCATACAAAAGCCATATGTTTCTGAAAAGTTACAACTGTTACTGTATGCCAGCAGGAGTTATGTAGTTATAAAGAGGAGTGCATAATGGCACTCACCCATTTCATAGAAGTTTGGCAGCAGAGGAGCAAACCTCTCAGCTGTTGGGAAGAAATCAACATTTATTGGTCATTTACACATATTTAGCATATGCTATTGTGGGTGTAGGGAAAGGCTTGTTTTCTTAGCTCCAGCAGTGCAGTTATAACAATACAATAAAAACATGAACACTTTCCTAATATTGAGTTGCACTCGCACTCAGAACAGCCTCAATTCGTCGGGGCATGGCCTCTACAATAGGGATGGGCATTTGACAGTTTGACAGTTTTTTTAAGAGTACTCGCATAATTTCAGGGCTCTAATGAGAAAATTATAATTATTAAAAACACATTTGACAATGTGTGCATTTATCTATATGTCAAACAGCGCGCAACCATGAATAATTTATCATAACCATTAGACACATTCTAATTCCTAGATTGCTATTTGAGAATCATTAATGAAACTATGGGCTCTGTTAAGGTGTCAGCATGCTTCAGTTCGGCTGGCGCCTAGCCAAACCTGGCTACCCTAACCAAGCGTGTGCTCGCATACTCCCGCATACCTTGCTTGAAAAACGAGAAAAATGCGTCAATAGTACCGTTTGCCCATTGAGACGCCTCAGCCTGTATACACTTCCTCAATAGTCAGAATTAAATCGACGATAACTCAAGACGTTTTTGCTGACGATTTTAGTTGTGCAATTTTACAAACTAACGTGCATGAACGAGTTGAATAACATACTTTATTTTAGAATCAATATTGCTGACCAATCACAGACGAAAGGTCGTGACTTCGCTCCGAATTTCGGCTTGCCTCCGAACAGCCGAAAAAAAACCTCACCAAAACGTCAATAATATGCACGAACTCTACCGAAGTGTTTCGGTTGGGAAGCATGCAGACGCTTTTACCTGCTCTGCTCTGGTGAAGTCACAGCTGCGTTTTGCAGTGGCAAAATATATAATGCGAGATTTCTGCTGCTGCTTGTCCAACTCCGAGTTTCGTTGTGCTTGATTAGCATATGATTTGTCAAGGAGATAGTTGTGGCTTCTGCTCTGCATCAGACAAGTTTTGTGCTTCAGTTGCACTTCTCCACTCGGATGAGAATTCACGAACTGAAATTCTCTGGTAAAATGCTAGATTAACTAGAAGCAAAACATTAGATTAGGAAATGTAGCTGGTTACATTGTATGATCAACATTCGACAGTTTGAGTTCTCCAAACAACCTGTACACTACGAGAATGAGAACGCTATGCCTATTAACACATTGAATAAACGGAAATGACCATAACCAAACAGTCTGGATTAATGGGGAAATGGCAAATGATTAACACTAGCCTACATTTACTATTGATATATAGCAGGGATTTCATAAAGATTGACAAACAATTCACACCATGAAATCAATGAATATGTATGAATTGGCGGGAGAGTGAGCATTTTATTTTTAAACTAGGCAAGTCAGTTAAGAACAAATTATTAGGAACAGAGGCAGAACAACATATTTGTACCTTGTCAGCTCTAGGATTCGATCTTGCAACCTTTAGGTTACAAGTCCAAAGCTCTAACCACTAGGCTACCTGCTGCCTGCCGGTATGGAGAAAGATTTGATGTCATCCCCACTCTACAAGGTGTCAAGCATTCCACAGGGATGCAGGCGCATGTTAACGCTGATGCTTCCCACAGTTGTTGTTTCAAGTTGGCTGGATGTCCTTTGGGTGGTGGACCATTCTTGATACACATGGGAAAATGGGTGAGCGCCCAGTTCAGGGCAGGGTACTGGGTGGAGGCCGGCAAGTGGTGACTATTTCACTTAGATGACCTAAGTATAATGCTTGGAATCTGGAAAACTAACACCTCAAACCACCAAATTGGTAACCAATTTGAGGGATACGATGTTGGATTGTGAATTATTGATTGATTGGACTCATTGTTTGATCCCTTATTGCTCTCCAATATAAAAATCACCATTGTCAAACATGTCCATGCAAAGTTTTGGAATTAAATATCACAAGGCATCATACAAATGCCGCCCATAAGCATGTTTTATACACTTGTATACACACCTGGTTTGAGTATCTGCAGTCTGGTCTCTACAGGCTGTTTCAGTACATGTGTGAGATGCTCCCTCAGGACTGCAGAGTAGGCATGCCAGGCTGCCACGGCCTTAGAGTCCAGGTTCACCTTTGGGGTATAGGGGTCAAAGGCCACCACTGCCGGCATGTCAACTGAGGCCTGTCCCAAAGGAAAGGTAAAAAACCAACAATAAGATGCATTATAGTCATTATCGGAATTTCAAGACTGTTAGCCCACTGAGCTAAGGCCGGGAGCTGACGCAAGTCTTCTGATTTCAGGTAAGGTTGCTCATCACGTGAGTGAGAGCAGTTCACCGAAGCCACCTTCGCTACACTGGACTCACCTGTAGGAAAGCCACGGTCTGAGTCTGACTGAGCAGGCTGTTGACGCCATCTTTTGCTGCGCTAAGCTTCACAATGTTCTGGTTGAACTTCTTTATGAGGTTCTGGAGTTTGGTCTGACCGCTCTCCTGCTCGCGGTCCACAGTGTTCAGAGCCTCACGCTCGTCACGGTCCAGCAGCTCCCGGATTTGGCGGTAGTCATCCTCTAGCGCTCTCTTCCTGCTGGCTGCAGAGTCCTGGAGGAGGTGGACACAAAGTACAAGGAGTTCTCAAATTGATATCTCTCATAGCATCTCACACTGCTCTTCCTGTAGGTATTCAATATTTAGTTTTTCCAGGTGCTCAAAGGTTTCAAACTGCTTTATATACTGAATACGGTAGTTAAGACAATTTCTTGAGTCCTTTGTTTAAAAAGTGATCGCTCACCTTCAACTTGCTCTGCTGGTCACTCATCTGAGAGATGACCGTCTGGTTCTTGTCAATCTTTCCATCCAGCAGACTCAACTTGCCCCTCAAATCAGACTGAATGAGACATGAATGAACATTATCTTCAACCAAATAAAAACATTTCTAACTCTTAAGATGGGATAATTAGTTCTTTCAGGATTAGTGATCAATCACTGTGACCTTACACATGTAGCCTAGCGGTTAAGAGCGCTGGGCCAGTAACCTGAAAGGTGGTTTAAATCCCGAGCCGGAAAGGTGGAAAAATCTGCCCTTGAGCAAGGCAGTTAAACCTTAACAACAGCTCCCCGGGTGCTGATGACATGGACATCAATTAAGGCAGCCACCCTCACCTCTCCGATTCAGATGGGTTGGGTTAAATGCGGAAGATACATTTTGGTTGAACGCATTCAGTTGTGCAAGCAACTTACTAGGTATCCCCACAGAACAGAATGCTAGGTATTTTACCAGATGTATAAATGTGAAGCATCTGGTTAGTTTCCACTCACTACCAAATATGGTGATTAGAGGAAGCCCAGGGGTAGATTTTGGCCAACATTCACTTATCCATTTACAAAACTAGAATCTGTAAGAGTGGACTGGGTTTTGTAGACTAACTTTTGCCAAAGTTTCTTAACTGCGTTGTTAAGGAGTACAAGGGCGAATTGAGCTATTGTGTACACACACACACCAGAGTAGGCGTTCCATAACGGAAATATGCAAATAAATACTAGAATGAGCCAATAGGATCTCACTAGCTCATGCTTGGCTCTGCCCACCTCCTTGCTTGGTCTGCCCACTATGATTAATTTGCTCCCATTGAACCGACATGCTCTGGTCTATTCCCCTTCCCTCATAAAAAGGTTCAGACCTCTAGACGGAGATTGTAATGCACTACATGGGTGCAATGGGCTGGCACAACACTGTGTGCCTGACCGTGGATGGGGTGTATTAACATCTATTGTGAACTTACCTCTTGCAGTGCCCGTTGTTCATCAGGGTTGGAGAAGGTACAGCCTTTATGCACCTGCTGCAGACAGACACCACAGATACAGCGGCCATGTTGGACACAGTAGAACTCCATCAGCTTGTGGTGGTCGGGGCAGATACGGTCGCGCAGGTCACCCAGAGGCTCGTTCAGCTGATGCGCGCCAAACACTGGATTCTCATGATGAGGCCTCACGTGCTCAAGGCAGAATGACGCCATACAGGTGAGGCAGGTCTTGAATGCTTTGGCTTCCATACAGGTGTCGCACAAGATAACCACCTCTTTGGGCTCCAACTTGACCGCATCCCACTTGATTAAGTCGCCCATCTCATTGGGGAGGTCGCTTTTATTCGACTTCATTTTGAACGTTTCCACAACAGTGCTGAGAACGGTGTTCTTCTTCAGCTCTGGTTTGGTGGTGAAGTGGGTACGGCATTGTGGACAGCTGTAGTTGTCTTTCCATGTTTCTAGGAGACACGCTTGGCAAAAGTTGTGTCCACATGGAATTGTCACCGGACAGTCGAAAGCACAGAGGCAGATGCTACAGCTCAGTTCGTCTTCGAGACTCATGAGGGAAAACATTTCGTTGGCCATGATGGAACTACAACCGTCTGCTGCTGTGTTGTCTAAGTATTCGGTTTAAACTACTATTCTGACAACAGCAGAAATGATAACATCACCTTTGTATGGAAACCTTCAAAATAAAAGCACACAGTTCAAAACATTGCAATGTTGATAACTCATTCTAAAGATATTAAATTGTAATCAATTGCTATTTACATGGTGCTTATATCTTTGTTTTAGGATCTCACTAGCTCGTGCTTGGCTCTGCCCACCTCCTTGCTTGGTCTGCCCACTATGATTAATTTGCTCCCATTGAACTTCTTCTTTGTTTTGCAAAAAAAAGTGTACAAAAATTAAGACCTAAGACCACTTGGTATAGCTATTGGTATGCTCACAATACTGGGGTAGCTCCACCAATTAGGTGCCTTGGGAGTAGTGCAACTTTGTGGGAAAAAGTTTACTTAGCTGAATTACAACATGTCAAAACACACATGTTCAACCTAATTTAAAGAGTTTTCCCAATCCCTTAAATATTTTTTGGGGTGACAAATAAGTAGCAGGGTTGACCGTACATAAAGTAGCAGGGTTGACCGTACATAAAGTAGCAGGGTTGACATGTTGTTCTTGACCAGCTCAGTTTCCTGCCACAAAGCACCAGAAAATGGCCAAAAAGAGTAGAACCAGCTCACTTGCTTTTACACTGATTTGACTATATGTCCAATTAAAACTTTTGCAGGAATAGCTTCACCATATTAAAATGAGAGTTTAGTTAACGTAGTGACCTTAACATTTTGGACAGATGTTTAATTCCTTAAATTAGTCTCTAAATAATGTGATTAATCTTCAGAAATGACTGTCAGTGAACCAGTATTGCTTCCGCACCTCTCCAATTGCTCCATAAAAGCTGCAGTCCTTGCAGAGCAAGGGAAATAACTACTTCAAGGTCTGAGGGAGTGAGGTCACTGATTTGAAACACTACTAGAGAGCACGACTAGCTACCTAGCCATTACACACAGGTTACAAAAACAACATAACTAGGGCTTTACAATGATTATGAACATCGGGCACAAAGAGGAAATTGGGGAACATCAGCACAAAGTTCTCTATAAACCAGTATGTAATTCATATAGTGTAGGCAGTGTTAGTGTTCAAATACTGGAGAGTTGAGACCAAATCACGTAGGCAGTCACTGTAAATAAGAATTTGTTCTTAACTGACTTGCCTAGTTAAATAAAGGTTCATTTTTAAAAAAAATTGCATTGTGGCCAATGGAATGGGTGGAGTAAAAGGCCAGCAACACTGTATTAGCATAGCAGTATTTGTGTACACTTTCAAATGAAATGCTGGTATAAAATATAATAGGTTATTTGTCCAAGGTGGTTGCAATGCTTTGAAAAACAGTTGTACGTAACTAGTGTTAAACAAAAGGATAGTCAAAACTGTCCATGTCTTTGCAGGTAGACTCTTATTTTGAGAAAATCCTGCTGCTGGTACAACGGTAATCTAGTTTCAGTGAGTCACTCTGGCGAAACAAAATGCATTAGCAACACAAAACGTATTGATAATCTTTGCTTCCGTGGTGCAGCTACGGAATATTTGGGTTTTGAGGATACTATTTTTGCGCATAGTCATTATCTACTTTATTTTCAATCTAACCTTACCGTTTCCCCTTTTGAAGAGACATTATTACATTATTTTCTTGAGTGAACAATTAGGCCTTCATGATTTTAGTGTTTTTAAAATAAAATGTACCTGAACCATTATATTTTAAGTAAAGTAGCCAACGGAATCAAACTTACCAGGCTGTAAAGTGTGCTGACAACCGTACTTGTCTACGTAGGTCCCATGACTTGTCCGAGTTCTGCGGCCCGTTCCTAGGGAATCTTCTTCTGTGGGGTTTATCGGCAGTTGGCATCCAACGTTATGGTGCATTACCGCCGCCTACTGTACTGGAGTGTGGGCCAGAGACTGGGAGAAACAAAATTCTACCTGTCAGCCTGTTTCTCTTAAAAAAGACGACAAAAAATGTAGACTTTATATAATGACGTTCAACTTAGTATACTCTTTAAACTAATTTCCTGTATCCACTTCTCCCTCATACTGGATCTCAGCCTCTTCCCCACTCATACTGCCTACACTATGTCAGTACAAGCTCCACTGTCTCTGTTTCCTGGCAATAATCATACTTTCCTGTTGGATGCTTTCCCATAAAGTCTTATTTAACCGGCTGTGTCCCACCCCTAATCTTGTAAAAAATAGCCCCCTCTCTTCTGTCTCTTCCTGCCGTCCTCCCCTTCCCGACATTCCTCTGTACTTAGAATACATGTCTACCCTTAGTATCTTTATTCCACTGCTCCTGCCATCTCTGCACCACCACTGTCCATATCAGGCTTTTTGCCTCTGCCTTGCTCATTTGAAACCTAAACATCAACATCCCGAGGGGACTAAGTTCTTGTTTAGCCAGTACATCAACTGCCTTGTTTCCCTTCACACACACACTTGGGCTAGGACCCAAGTCAATCTTGTCTGTATACCCATCTGTCTAACCCTACCATGGGTTTGTAGTACGGCACAAAGCCGGTATTGTCTGCTACATGTACTAAAGGACTGCAGACTCCAACACAGCACATGAATCAGAGTACATAACTACTGTCTGGCTTGACTTCCTCCACCCGCCGCAAGGCCAGTATGGCCATCAGCGCTGCTGTATATACCGCCAGATGATCTGTAATACGTTTCCTGACTGCCACCCCACATTCCTGTACTACAGATGCTGGCCCAGTACGTCCTGTCCGTAGATCTTTTTGAACCATCTGTAAATGGCCACAATGCTGATACACTGTATCCAGATGTCTATTAAACAAATCAGATGGATGAACACTGTCCTCCATCTTTCTGTAGTCTCTCCATCACTTCTCGATCAACTACAAGAGCTGGGGAGGAGCCATGGTGGGTTCACAAGAATAGCTACTGTTGGACTACATTCTCTTCCCGACAGTCCCATCTATTACACACCCGAAGATCGTGTTCTGTCCTCGCTCATGTTCCCAGCATGCCTTTCACAGGATGAGACGCCCCATGTCCCTGTAGGTTCACCCAATAATTGCCAGCTGCTGTCTCATCTGCAATGTCATCTCCCCCATCTCCACATGTAGTCAGTGGAGTTTATTCATGGATGCCAAGGGAAGCCAGGTTTCTCCCAAAAAAATGTACCAATATAAAAAAAAATGACATTAATTTATTTTGTTTTCTGTGTTTCATAATTTCCCTTAAATTCGCAAGACGCTGAATGTATCTGGATGGAGATGGGGATTTGGACTGGAAACTGGGTGGTATATGCTCCTTGTGGTTTGAGGGGAACACTTGCATTTTTGTCAAGGCGGAGATGAGTGGCCGAGACAGAGGCATGCATGGACGCATCAATTCAGGCTACAGGCCTAATGACAGGTGGCAACCCATCATTCAGGGCAGGTGTGGCTTGAGCCCCACTTTTTTTGTTGTTGGGGGGGTTTTTGGTTTTTGTTATTTTGGCATTAATACGTGTCACATCAGTTTGCAAGCAATGTCAAATATATAATTATCATTGGGTTTAATAAAGTCACATACAAACATGGTCTCTTGTTTTCTTGAGTAATGCAGTTCCAAAAGGCAGGTGTTTCAGCCTAGCTCAGTGCTTTCTGTGGTGGATAATATTTGCCCACGAAGGACCGTCGCACCACCTTCCTGTTCAAGTGAGCACAGCACCACAAGGTGAGTCCAAAAATGTATTGTATGCTGCTGCATGAATGGAGTATGCCAAGGAGATATGTATACTGTAGCTAAGAAAGTAATATGAAGTATGTTGTGTAGTTTCATCACCAAAGCCCTATATACCACCCAACACTGTGACCTGTATGCTCTCGTTGGCTGGACCTCACTACTTATCCGTCGCCAAACCCACTGGCTCCAGGTCATCTATAAGTCTTTGATAGGTAAAGCCCTGCCTTATCTCAGTTCACTGGCCACCATAGTAACACCCACCTGTAGCACGCGCTCCAGCAGGTACATTGCACTGGTCATCCCCAAAGCCAACACTTACCTTGGCCGCCTTTCCTTCCAGCTCTCTGCTGCCATTGACTGGAACGAATTGCAAAAATCTCGGAAACTGGAGTCTTATATCTTCCTTTCTAACTTTAAGCATCAGCTGTCTGAGCAGCTTACTGATCACTGTACCTGTACATAGCCAATCTGTAAACAGCACCTCATCCCCATATTATTACTTACCCTCTTGCTCTTTTGCACCCCAGTATCTCTACTTGAACATCTATTACTCCCGTGTTAATGCTAAATTGTAGTTATTTTCGCCTCTAGGGCCTATTTATTGCCTACCTCCCTACTCTTCTACATTTGCACACACTGTACATATATTTACATTTTATTTTGTGTTATTGACTGTACATTTGTTTGTGTACCTCTGTTGTTTTTGTCACACTGCTTTGCTTTATCTTGGCCAGGTCGCAGTCATAAATGATAACTTGTTCTCAACTGGCCTACCTGGTTTAATAAAGGTGAAATAAAAAGAAAAGACAAGAACCACTATAAAATAAATATGGATATTTTCTTTCAGTCCTTGAAATGTGTCTGCCCTTATGGATTCACAGAAGATACATTACATGGCCAAAAGTATGTGAATACCTGCTCGTTGAATATCTCATTCCAAAATCATGGGCATTAATATTGAATTGGTTAAATTTGAGGAACTGACTTGTTGGAAAAGTGGTATCCTATGACAGTGCCACGTTGAAAGTCCCTGAGCTTTTCAGTACTGGCCATTCTACTCCCATGTTTGTCTATGGAGATTGTACAGCTTTTTTCTGATTTTGTACTCCCGTCAGCAACCGGTGTGGCTAAAATAGCCACATCCACTAATTTGAAGGGTTTTCAACATGTAGTGTATTTTATATAAGTTGTACAGGGCTCTGTAGCAGATGCTAGGTATTCAGATATCCAAAGAATGTCTGTCTAAATCTCTAAAATACAGGAGTGTACACTATTTACTGGTAAATCAAGAGAACTGTGTATTCAACAATGTTACATGGTAAAAGTAACATACCCCAAATTTTTTATGAACAGTGTAGTTCAGTGTGTCTGAGTGTCCCTCAGGTGTAGGGACACACAAGTGCAGAGAACTGTAGCTACAGATTGTTACACCAGATAATGTGATTTACCCAAAGATTTTTGCAGACATTTTGTCTATTTCAAGTCTTCTCTCATTGATAGAGACAGGTGGTTGTCCACCCCAAAATTCCTGTCTCGATCAATGAATGAAAAGACACGATGTCGGAGCACATACTGTTGGTATCTAGAATCCACTCCAGGAAGAAGCACAGGCACCACATGGTAATGTCTGTGAGACACAAACAAATACTATATTGTACAGTTTGAACAACAGTTGAACCATGCCAGCATAACATCAACATTAGGGAAGACTAGTTGAACATGTGCACAGGCACATAGATTACATTTACAATAATATCTAGACTAATAGAATGAAATATGGCATAACCCTCAACCTTTGCACAGTGGGCAGACTGTACAAATGAGCCTAGGTAGGTAGGCAGGCAGACAGTATCTACATACAACCATGTCCACTAGGCAAATATTTTTATAGTAAAATCAGCTCTAGTTTTTGAGATTTACCACAGTAAATTGTTGTGTAGTTTCTCCTCACTGTTTGCTAGTAAACTTAGGTAGTTTGCGGGATATGCAATACTTGTTATTTACATCTCTTTGGAATCCTATCTTGCATCATGCCTATAACTCTGTGAGATTTAAATGCATCCATGGTCATAACCATTGTCAACCCTCATCAATGTTACATAGCTAGCTAGTAAAATGATTTACAGTTGCTGATGTTACACATGCTTGCTAACAAGGTACAAATGTGAAGCGTGGTGCATAACATGTTAGCAGGTGCCAGGCTAAGTAGCTAGCCAACTCCAGTCGTGCTAATGTTTGCTGTTAAACCTAATTTTAGGTGGCTGGTTGTAATGTTGTAGCTTGCTTTTTAGTAGCTAGCCATATCTACAACTTAAAAGAGAGGTTTTACAATCAAGATACAAAAGAGCTCCTATTTTGTAATAGATAGATAGATATGGCTACCGGTAGTTGTTTACCTACCTAGCTAGCTACATAATTAGATTCCCCCCACTGTAACACAGTAGTAGCTATGTTAGTGTATTGCTGGCTATGTGTTTCAGTAGATAAACTAAAGTTAGCTAGGATGCTTGCAGGAAACAATGGCATTTGCATCTGCTCAGTTCTTTCATTTTTGCCCAAAGGATTGTTGTTAGTGTCCGCCTTGTTGTTAGTGTTCCCCTTTAACATTTAATTGAAACGGTTTTTGGGAAACCCATTCCAACCGTCCTCTAGGCTACTTTGATATGCGTCACTGGGGATTAAGAAGTGAGTATACACAATGCCCACTAAAAAGTGGGTATACAGCGTATACCTTTGTGTATATACTCTCAAATAAACCAATTTAACTATTCTCTGACTCCTTGCATGGACATTCTGTTTATTTTGTTATTCGGCAATAGAAATGTAGTCAATCTTACCAAGTAGAACACACAACAAACACTTTGAATGGTGCATTGCTTATTTGAGTTTTATTTATTAAATTAACAGAAATTGTAAATCTGCATTCAAAATGGATGTAAACTGGATAACATTCTGAGAAGTGGTGTATCAAAATAGGGCAAAGCTTATGTATTTAATTACATATCAAGGTGTGGTATCATATTACTCCAGTGCTAGCCTCCCTACACTGGCTTCCTGTCAAGGCAAGGGCTGATTTCAAGGTTTTACTGCTAACCTACAAAGCATTACATGGGCTTGCTCCTACCTATCTCTCTGATTTGGTCCTGCCGTACATACCTACACGTACGCTACGGTCACAAGACGCAGGCCTCCTAGTTGTCCCTGGAATTTCTAAGCAAACAGCTGGAGGCAGGGCTTTCTCCTATAGAGCTCCATTTTTATGGAATGGTCTGCCTATCCAACCCCTTGGGTTGTGCCATGGCGGAGATCTTTGTGGGCTATACTCGGCCTTGTCTCAGGATGGTAAGTTGGTGGTTGAAGATATCCCTCTAGTGGTGTGGGGGCTGTGCTTTGGCAAAGTGGGTGGGGTTATATCCTTCCTGTTTGGCCCTGTCCGGGGGTATCATCGGATGGGGCCACAGTGTCTCCTGACCCCTCCTGTCTCAGCCTATTTATGCTGCAGTAGTTTGTGTCGGGGGGCTAGGGTCAGTTTGTTATATCTGGAGTACTTCTCCTGTCTTATCCGGTATCCTGTGTGAATTTAAGTATGCTCTCTCTAATTCTTTCTTTCTCTCTCTCGGAGGACCTGAGCCCTAGGACCATGCCTCAGGACTACCTGGCATGATGACTCCTTGCTGTCCCCAGTCCACCTGGCCGTGCTGCTGCTCCAGTTTCAACTGTTCTGCCTGTCATTATTATTTGACCATGTTGGTCATTTATGAACATTTGAACATCTTGGCCATGTTCTGTTATAATCTCTACCCGGCACAGCCAGAAGAGGACTGGCCACCCCTCATAGCCTGGTTCCTCTCTAGGTTTCTTCCTAGGTTTTGGCCTTTCTAGGGAGTTTGTCCTAGCCACCGTGCTTCTACACCTGCATTGCTTGCTGTTTGGGGTTTTAGGCTGGGTTTCTGTACAGCACTTTGAGATATCAGCTGAAGTACGAAGGGCTATATAAATACATTTGATTTGGTATCCTTATGTTCATTTTGTTAAACTGCAGAGAGGGAAATTGTTCTTACCGTAGGCTGTTATTGATGTTTAGGTTTCTACACTCCCATTAGATCCGTCTTTCTGTCAAATCAACTAATATTACACAAATATTTGAAGTACATTGTACACAGTAAGTGCTATGTTAAACAGGCTTAGCATACCTGTGACTTTTTAGTTCATTTCTGTTTTTGCAATTGGACACAGTTTAAGATTCATGCATACATTTACCGTATTTCTGAAAGTAAGCCAACCATCAGGCATAATGACATAATTTTGGGTGTTTTTGTATTTGGAAGAACATGAAAGCTATGGGGACTAAACTTCTCATGTGTCTGTATTACAACTCTGTGCTGCCAGTCTGACTTCAGTTGCTGTTGACATGATTTGTCCCGATCCCAGGGTACTGTGTGTTGTTCTGGTCACCGGTGTAGTCTCCACTGAGCTGGTGCCTGTCCTTCAGCAGGTCTGCAAACTGCTCCTCCTGAGAACACACAGCAACAAACGGCTCCATTTAGTTTAGCTTTTCAAGTCATGTTACCAGCTAAGAGAGAAACAAAAATCAAAATGTAGCCTAAACACTCATCTTTATCTTAATGATTGTGGTAGATATCTCCAGTCTTACCAGTACGTTCATTCGTTCAGCTGCTGCCACGGCGACATTCAGCTTCCTCTCATCCTCCTCCCTCTCCTCCTCGATAACCCCCAGCCTATGACGCCGATTTAACAATTGCATTTTAGTTCATGTTCAAACCAAATAAACTCTCATTCATTTGAAAGTTTGTGAATTAAACGCTATGACCCTTCGATCTGTCCCTCTTACTCCACTGTCTCACCTGAAAGTGGCGCTGGCGAGCTGTTCCTCACGGACAGCCAGAAGATTCCGCAGTTCGTTAACCTCAGCCAACAAGACTGCATTCTGATCTTGACTTTGGACAATGAAGTCCTCCAGCCGCTTGGCCATTTCCAACTCACGCTCTGTCACCTGCTCCACCCCCAGGCGGAGCTCCGACAGCTCCTGTGCATGCTGGTTAAATCACAAATCAACATCATGGTGGTCAAGTAATTTCATCATTGCTGTATTTCTTTGATGAGCTGAAGTAATCAATGCAAAAGAGGAAGGAGCCAGCGTTACTGGATGATAAATAACATGAAGATGAACCCACCCTGTCCAGTAGGTTGATCTCTTCATTCTCGATCTTCCTCTCGTATGGCTCCTTGCTCTGGGACACTTTGATCCAAGGCACTGGGGCAGGAGGAGACTTTACACCGACACTCTGACACAAGAAGAGGTGATGCTTTCATAAGATTCAATCACTTCTCCCACCCATCAACTCTCAACAGAACAACCACATGGCAATGCTCGGTTATGACTATGAACCATATACTTCATAAGGATAATATCAACATGAAATAGAACGTTTGAATGTTGACAATTGAAACCACATGACCAAGACTTCCAAACTCACGTTCTGCGGTGATGAAATATCAAGTGGAGGGTTGGCGTCCTGCTCTGCCTCTTGGTCCTCCAGTGGCAGATTTTCAGTGCTGCTCCTCCTCCTCCGTAGCTGTTTAGGGTCCGCCGGCGGTCTGTGCGGTGCACTCTGGGTTCTGGATACTGGCTTCCTCTCTCTGGCACTCCTCCTGTCTCGATTGCCCCTCTGAAAGCTTTCTTTCCGCGGGCTGCCCTTCACATCCATAGGCAGCTGCTGCAGGGAGTTGTGCAGAGGGCTGTACTTACCCAGGTCTTTAGGGGGCACATATGTTGGCTTGGATTGACCAATGTTGCTGTTGTGAAAAAGAAAAATCACGACAATAAAGTGAGATGTAAAGAAGATTGAAACTGTGTTTGCACACAAGCAGGTCTACAAAAATGCTTATGTGCAATACACTTAAGTACACTCGCCAACCTCACCTGCTAACAGTAATCCGCAGAGCATCTGGGCCCAGAGATTCTGTAATCTGGTTCAGGATTGAAGGCAGAGGGTGCAGTTTGTCTATGGTGTCCTGAGGAAGAGATATGAACAGCATGTTAGCTACCACTTTTTATTTTACCTTTATTTAACAAGGCAAGTCAGTTAAGAACAAATTCTTATTTTCAATGATGGCAGAACAACAGGCAGAATGGGCAGAATGACAGATTTGTACGCTCTAACCACTAGGCTACCCTGCCGCCCCACTTAACCTTACCACGGGCGGTCTCAGCTTCGTTTTGCAGTTTTATTTGTCACATGCAAAAATACAGTGAAATGCTTCATTTGCAAGCACTACCCAGCACTGCAGTATTCAATATCAAATCAAACTGTATTTGTCACATGTGCCAAAAATACAACAGGTGGAGTAGACCTTATCATTAAATGCTTACTTACAAGCCCTTAGCCCTTATTAACAAACAATGCAGAGTAAAAAAAAAAAAAAGGAAATGTTTGCTACAAAGATAATACAAATAAAAATTAACACAACAAAATAACAATAACGTGGCTATATCCAGGAGGTACCGGTACCGAGTCAATGTGCGGGTGTACAGGTTAATTGAGGTAATGTACATGTAAGTAGGGGTAAAGTGACTATACATTGATAATAAACTGCGTGTAGCAGCAGCATATAAAATGGGTAAAGGAAAATAGTCTGAGTAGCCATTTGATTAACTGTTTAGCAGTCTTATGGCTTGGAGGTAGAAGCTGTTATGGGGCCTTTTTAGACCTAGAGTTGCCTTGCAGTAGCAGAGAGAATAGTCTATGACTTGGGTGGCTGGAGTCTTTGACAATTTTTAGGGCCTTCCTCTGACACTGTCTGTTATCGAGGTCCTGGATAGCAGGAAGCTTGGCCCCAGTGATGCACTGGGCTGTATGCTCTACCCTCTGCAAGGTGCTACAATCAGATGCCGAGCAGTTACCATACTAAGCGGTGATGCAACCAGTCAGGATGCTCTTGATGGTGCAGCTGTAGAACTCTTTGAGGATCTGACAACCCATGCTAAGTATGTTCAGTCTCCTGAGGGGGAATAGGCGTTGCCCTCTTCACAACTGTCTTGGTGTGTTTGGAACATGACAGGTTGTTAGTGATCTAGACTCCAAGGATCTTGAAGCTCACAACCCGCTCCACTACAGCCCCATGTGAATGAGGGCATTCTTGGCCCTCCTTTTCCTGTCGTCCACGATCAGCTCCTTTGTCTTGATCACGTTGAGGGAGAGGTTGTTGTCCTGGCACCACACAGCCAGGTTGGTCTCTAACCTCCTCCCTAAAGGCTGTCTCAAACTGGCACTAACCAGAATAGAAAGAGGAGTGGGAGGACTTGTGAGGCGCCTGTTTCTCAAACTAGACACTCTAATGTACTTGTCCTCTTGCTCAGTTGTGCACCGGAGCCTCCCACTCCTCTTTCTATTCTGTTTAGAGCCAGTTTGCACTGTTCTGTGAATGCATACAACGCTGTGTACTACTCCAATCTTCAGTTTCTTGGCAATTTCTCACATGGAATAGCCTTCATTTCTCAGAACAAGAATATACAATTTTGAGCCTATAATCGAACCCACAAATGCTGATGCTCCAGATACTCAACTAGTCTAAAGAAGGCCAGTTTTAGACAATAGTCATTTACAACATCAACAATGTCGACACTGTATTTCTGATAAATTTGATGTTATTTTAATGGACAATTCTTTTAGATTTTCTTTCAAAAACAAGGACATTTCTAGTGACCCCAAACTTTTGAACGATAGTGTACATGTAAACAGGGCTGAAAAGTGACTGGTAGCAAGAATATAGAAATACAGGAATGTCATGGCATGATCCTTGCCTTTTGATTCAGTTGATTTATGCCTACCTGCTTCATTGGGGAAATTATGTCGACCAGCAGGCTGTGTAGGACAGCCAGACGCAGAGGCAAGTCAACATAGCCATCGAAGGATGTCATTGGGATCTCTATGTCTGGGCTAGACACTGTCTGAAGGAAGCACCTCATCCTCTCCCAGTGCTGCTGCAGGAAGTCATTCATGAACAGCATGTACTCCTCCTTCTCCCCAAACCTGTTAATGGAAGAGAATGGGGAATGGGTTAGTGTTGAAGGAGGGAACATCTGGTTTGGGAATATGGAGAGAAGATGTTTATTCTTGACTTGGACCACATAGTTTGAAGAATTGAAGGATTGTCAAGTATATTATTTCCATCATTGTGTCAGATGTTTTGAGGGTATATTAGGGAATGTATCTAGTAGCTTATGTCTAATGTTGGTATCCATGGCTACATAGATGAAGTATGATGGGGTGCAGACAGAGGTGAAGCCCCACACACTCACAGGGTGAAGTTGGCCAGGTTCTGGATGACCTTGGCGGTGAAGGTGAGGGTGCGCAGGGTGGCCGGCTCTGGGTAGGGCTGTGTCAGACCAAACAGGGAGGGGCTGAGGATGGCGGGACACAGGAAACGGAGGAATAGCGAGGCAGAGATGAGGCGCTGGCCGATTTCAGGTCGTCCCTGCTCCTCGCACAGCTTCACCCAGCTGGAGAAGATCCTGTTAAGCTCTTCAGGGAAAGACCTGCGAGGTAAACGGTGGCGAGAGCGGTCAGTTACAGCCTTGGATTTTCTGTGAATGAATATGAATTGGCGCTCATTTGATAGCATTCTTCTGGCTAAGACTGCTCCCCCCCATGTTCTGTCTTTATATATCGTTTCCCATCAGGTCTCTTTGTCCCTCACCCGTGCATCTCAGTGATTTTCTGCACTGCGTCCTCACACCTCTCCTTCAGGTGACGCTGGTTGTTTGACAGCTCAGAGGCGGGGCATTTGAGAGGGTCCACTTCACAGCTCTCTACTGAGGCATACAGTTGAGTGATGAAGTCCCCTGTAAGACGAGCAAGGGCACAGTTTTGCATGGCAACAGTTTTCTAAAAGGAAGGTCTAAGAAAGTGTTAAAACAGATCCACTGTTACCCAGGGGGAAAAGTTGTATTTCCAAAAGCTTAAAAGCTGATCTCAACCACAGATATTCCTCACCCAAGGTGTCGATGAGGTACTTCTGCCCCACCAGCTTCATGTACTCATCAATGGCCTTGGTGGCCAGCGTGTTCTCCCTGAAGATCAATGCCTCTTTCTCCCCAAGGCGTTCCACCTCTGCACTACCCAACTCGATAAGGAACTCCTGGAACATAAACACACATAATAAGCGCTTTTAGCAAGTTATGACTAGCTGACTATTGTAAAGGTCTACTTTAAATGCTTATCATGACCCAGCGGTCACCCTTTTGTTTTCTTACCTTGGCCTTGCCAATGCTTTGCAAGACGTGGACCAGTGCCCCGGCTAGTTCCTCCTTCTCCCTGACAGACAGCAGTGGCTGCAGGTTCCTACACATGCCCACATAGTCCACTGTCACAAACTCTGCAAACTCCTTATACTTCTCGATGGGCAGCACCTGCAGGTTTTGAAAGCGGGCCTTGACACGGAGCGCCGCTTGGGGCCCCAGTTGCTCCTTTGTCCCGCCGGCACCAGACGCCTTGTAAGGATTGATTGGGTGCCACTTCTCCTGGAAGGCCCTTCCACGGATGTCAGCCAGGGATATGGCCACACTTCCAAGGGGATGCAGGGTGGACTCATCCCGGGAGTGACGCTTCTTCTTGGGTTCCTCGTCACGGAAGAGGTGCAGGGTGATCTGGGAGACCGACGGCAAGTTGTCCAGCTCAAAAAACTCTCCCCAGAACAGCTGGCAGCCTCCGACCACACCCCCGCTGCCCCCAAGCACCCCACCAGAGGACCCATCACCAGCTAAACTGGAGTGATGGGAAGACTTGCCCACGGCTCGGCTGCTGGTGCGGGCGAACAGGGTGCCGTCCAGGTGCAGCTCGCAGTAGTATCGCCTCTTGGGGAGCAAGTCCTTGGCCTCGTTCACCCACAGACTGAGGGAGTTCTCTGTCCGCTCACAGTTGTCCTAACGGAGACGGAACATGTTAGAACATCAATCAGAGAGTACACAATAAGGATTCCTATGATATCATGGCAATGTGGCATACATTGAAGGATACGTTTTCTTTTGTACAATTTTTTGTTTATTTTTTATAATAATATTCAATTTTGTTGTGACTCCAGTGGTTCCTCTCCATTCTATAAGTAACTGCCAAAATAAAAACACTTATAAGGGATACAAAGTACTGTATATTGAAGGCATGGGGTGCTTCCACATAGGAAGTTCCAGACACTTGTAGAATCTATGCCAAGGCTCATTGAAGCTGTTCTGGTGGCTCGTGATGGCAGTTACCTGTAGAAGCAGGCTACATGAAGAATGGAACAGCTGGATAGGGGAGACCGCTTGAGTCACACAAAAGGGAATATAACGTTGCGGATCAACTTTGGAGTGGCATAATTTCATGTACAGTGCCTTGCGAAAGTATTCGGCCCCCTTGAACTTTGCGACCTTTTGCCACATTTCAGGCTTCAAACATAAAGATATAAAACTGTATTTTTTTGTGAAGAATCAACAACAAGTGGGACAGAATCATGAAGTGGAACAACATTTATTGGATATTTCAAACTTTTTTAACAAATCAAAAACTGAATAATTGGGCGTGCAAAATTATTCAGCCCCCTTAAGTGAATACTTTGTAGCGTCACCTTTTGCTGCGATTACAGCTGTAAGTTGCTTGGGGTATGTCTCTATCAGTTTTGCACATCGAGAGACTGAATTTTTTTCCCATTCCTCCTTGCAAAACAGCTCGAGCTCAGTGAGGTTGGATGGAGAGCATTTGTGAACAGCAGTTTTCAGTTCTTTCCACAGATTCTCGATTGTATTCAGGTCTGGACTTTGACTTGGCCATTCTAACACCTGGATATGTTTATTTTTGAACCATTCCATTGTAGATTTTGCTTTATGTTTTGGATCATTGTCTTGTTGGAAGACAAATCTCCGTCCCAGTCTCAGGTCTTTTGCAGACTCCATCAGGTTTTCTTCCAGAATGGTCCTGTATTTGGCTCCATCCATCTTCCCATCAATTTTAACCATCTTCCCTGTCCCTGCTGAAGAAAAGCACCCCAAACCATGATGCTGCCACCACCATGTTTGACAGTGGGGATGGTGTGTTCCGGGTGATGAGCTGTGTTGCTTTTACGCCAAACATAACGTTTTGCATTGTTGCCAAAAAGTTCAATTTTGGTTTCATCTGACCAGAGCACCTTCTTCCACATGTTTGGTGTGTCTCCCAGGTGGCTTGTGGCAAACTTTAAACAACGCTTTTTATGGATATCTTTAAGAAATGGCTTTCTTCTTGCCACTCTTCCATAAAGGCCAGATTTGTGCAATATACGACTGATTGTTGTCCTATGGACAGAGTCTCCCACCTCAGCTGTAGATCTCTGCAGTTCATCCAGAGTGATCATGGGCCTCTTGGCTGCATCTCTGATCAGTCTTCTCCTTGTATGAGCTGAAAGTTTAGAGGGACGGCCAGGTCTTGATAGATTTGCAGTGGTCTGATACTCCTTCCATTTCAATATTATCGCTTGCACAGTGCTCCTTGGGATGTTTAAAGCTTGGGAAATCTTTTTGTATCCAAATCAGGCTTTAAACTTCTTCACAACAGTATCTCGGACCTGCCTGGTGTGTTCCTTGTTCTTCATGATGCTCTCTGCGCTTTTAACGGACCTCTGAGACTATCACAGTGCAGGTGCATTTATACGGAGACTTGATTACACACAGGTGGATTGTATTTATCATCATTAGTCATTTAGGTCAACATTGGATCATTCAGATATCCTCACTGAACTTCTGGAAAGAGTTTGCTGCACTGAAAGTAAAGGGGCTGAATAATTTTGCACGCCCAATTTTTCTGTTTTTGATTTGTTAAAAGAGTTTGAAATATCCAATAAATGTCGTTCCACTTCATGATTGTGTCCCACTTGTTGTTGATTCTTCACAAAAAAATACAGTTTTATATCTTTATGTTTGAAGCCTGAAATGTGGCAAAAGGTCGCAAAGTTCAAGGGGGCCGAATACTTTCGCAAGGCACTGTATATTAATTTAAAGACCTGCATCACTACCCTGAGATATTTGCTGTTTCTAAAAGGACACATTTGGGTGTTTTTGGAGCCTTTTTTTTTTTTTTTCGGGCCCCCATAACATACAACAAGGATGAGGAAATGATTTGCTGTTTGGGATAAGTTTCACAAAAACAAGTGAAATAACATGCCATTTACATTTTTTTGTGTTTTTTTTGTGATTTGATTGTAAAAAAATAACTTTTCCTTTAATTGGTATGGAAGATTAATGTTTTTAAATAGTTTCTTTACCTTATTGGGCTGAGCAGCCCGTCTCAGGTCCTCTATCCAGCGGTCTCGCTCAGCAGCTGAAGTGCACCCAAAACAGTGGTTGGTCTCTGAGTTTATCACCTAGGATGTCAATGTGAAGGTGGAAAATTCCATCAGTCCATACATGACAGGACAGAGTGAGGCAAAGATGTTATTGGGCAGTATTTAACATGAACCTGGTCAAATCACTTTAAGACATGGGACGAGTATAGAAGTTACAGGTCAAAGGTCAGCCCTACCTCAAAGCAGTACTTCTCCCCCAGGATGGAGCTGTGTACAGGCCTGATGACCGTACTGGTGTCTGCACTCAGATCCAGGTTTCCTGCAGCGCTGACTGGGATGGACACGGACTCCCGTGAGCCATGGAGCCTGCTGAACAGACAGGGAGGAGGAGACGAGAGGAGTCAAGGAGGAACAGCCTGCCTTACACACCAAGAACACTATGAGACTGACCACATACCTGCTCCCTTTGTTCAACCCTATTGTGTTTAACTGGGTATTGCTCTTTCGCATGGCTCCACCATAGAAACGCCGCTTGATCAGCCCCTAGAGACAGAGGGCAGGAAGAAGACAATTAAAGAGGGGGAGGGAGAGATGGGTAGATGAAGTTCAATTCATCCCCAGGGGCATACTGATTAGCAGGCCCTGAGTCATATAGAATCCTCAGGAAATCCAGAGCTGTCATGAATCATGTAATAACAGTGTTTTATCTGTGGAGTATGCAGTGCTCACCCTCACTCCTCCATCTTGGCTCTTCAGTCTGGGGCCTCCAGTGGGGGACATGTGGTCAGGGCTGCATTCTGCAGGTCCAAGAGATGCACACAGATAGCTTGTAAACACAGTTTTTGGCTTGACATGATCCCTCCCTCGAAAAAAAATGGCAACCTTTTATCAGAGCGTCTCAGGCGTGAAGTGGGCATTGTGGGTTGTCTCTTATTGTTGCGCCAAATAAACATGTAAATATACTGTTTATCTTGTTACATATCACTCACGTCTTACATATGTACGTGTGTACATTTTCCTGTTTATCTGGAAACCATTGGGGAGAGACAACCAGTGGTTGATCTAATCTCCCCCAAAAACTAAATTGCGGTCCTCTGAAACCAACAGGGGAAGTGTAATCATTTCCCCCTTTCTGCATTTCCTCTGAAGACCGAACAAATAACTGCTCAAATCGAGGAGGCTGCAAGGCTGAAGATTATTCAGACTGAGTTTGACTAACTCATCTAGAACAGTACATGTTCTGTATAACTGAACATTAGTACGCCGGCTTTGAAATGTTATTGTTCACCACTTTAGCTTTAAGTCTCTCCAACAGTAAGAAATGTCTAACGTAAGACGGTTGAGGGATGACTAGGCTCAGTGTTCAAAATGAGTCAACCTTTGATAAGTGTTCAGACAGTCACACCGGATATGACTTTTATCTCGTGGCCTAGACAGGGCAGGAACCTTGCAAGTGCAGCCTCAGACATTGACTTACTTGGTTTAGAGACTACTAAAACCCTACCACTGCAGAGCAGAAAATCAGCCGTGGTGTCACACCATGTCAATAAAACAACCATTGAAACACTTTTTTTGGCGAAAATAATAAACGTACCTATGGCCGTAACTAAAGCCATCACACAGTACATCACTTTTCCTCAGAGCGTTCGTTAAAAATTCACCTTTTGATATTCTCCTTCGTAGACATAATCAAGTAAAAGATTTGTAGGGATCAATAGCAATTGTGACCGTACAAATAAACGTACACAATTCTTGGAATCTAATCCTTTGCTTACCCAATGCGCCTCCACATGCAATCCAGCGTCTAAATCCCATCATTGAGAGAGCGAGAGAGAGATCTGTCGAACCCTCCTAATCACACGTAAGAGTGAACACTGTTTCACAACTCATGGTTCTCCTCTCTTCACCAAATGGGCCTTGCCAATGTAGGCATCGCATAGAACGAATCAATATCTAATATTCTATAGCCGGACTAAGTCCACAAGCTAATACTAATAAAAGGAACATGAGTGAGAGAAGCCACGCTACAAACACTGCTTCTTCTCAACCAGCCCTGACTGGTCTTCTGGAACACACAGATGCGATGGTATCTACCCCCCCAAATTTTGAGGAAACAATTTGAAAGCCACTCGCAAGCATAATCACGTCAGCTATTTCCTCTGTGCCTGCTCTACCGCTACTCTGCTAGACTCTCTAGTGGTTGTGATGCTGCCGATTTGGATGTTCTCCTTGCAAAGACATCCCTGACTCAGTCTCGCTCTGTCTGTATTTCTACGGATCAGCCATTTTGATGAGAAAGTGGACTTCACTGTTGTATCTCCTTTGTGTCTCTGATGACGACATTAGGAAAGCTACTAGAGAAAGCAAGGTATTGATCACAGTTCCAGGAACCCCATTCATATGAAACACTCCTCTTGTCTAAAGCCATGTGGCGTACTAACCCATGTTGACATCTGCCAGGTTCTGCATGCTGAGGTTTGACAGGCAGCTGCTGACTCGGTTCCGGGTCCACATCACTGGCTGAGAGAGGGAGTAGAAGAGATGCACACTCACATAATAACCCAGAGAGAAGCCATGACTGTCAACTTCACACAGTCAAGAGTGAGTTTCCATTGAGAGTGCAGTGCTCCCAGTAATAGTACTAACTGTTAAGTGCAATGCTTCAAGGTGTTGACTCCCTGTTGTTTAATGGAAGTGCAGTGTTAAGTGTGGTGAAATGTTCAGTGTTGGTGATGTGAGCGGTCTGTGTCGTGTACCTCTTCCTCCGGGGTGATGAGGATCTGTCCGTCCTCCAGGACACAGTTGTTGATGTCCCAAATGGGGACGTCCTGGGGAGGGGCCCATGACAGCCTGGCTAGCTCTTGGGACGCAGCTGCAGGCCCGCTCCCACCCGCATCTATACACACAAACACACACACCATGACAACAGCACAGTAGATCAGTGCAGAATGGGATGGACCAAATCACTCCAATAGTCGCTTGAAATCCTGGCCTTTAAATTGGAAATGTCTGTGTGACACAACTAACTCCAGTTGGGTGACATGGTCTACAATAGAGGCCACTAATTTGACTCATTTTGATGACCCTAGTCATGCGTCTGATCGGGCACATTTATTTTAACTCTATTTCTGTGTCTGACATTGGCACAAGTGGAGCTCTCTGAGTTTTCCTGATTACAATATAATCTGAGGAAACCAGCAATGGTCGTTCTGGGGGATAATTGAGTGCACACGCTGGGGCTTGGATGTTTTACATTCTGACTAATTGTGGCATGATGTCGTTATCTGACACTGTGCACATGGCCACTCCCATTTCTAGTTAGTTTTGACGCTATCTTCTCCGCCCCCTCCTCGCTCTCCATCTATGATGAACCACAACTCTCACACATCCTGTGTCAGTTTGTTTTCTATTCTAAGTATGGCTGTATTAACTTCTCCTAAATCACATCACATACTGTACTTAAAAAAAAAAAAATCAAAATCTGTACCTTCAGGTGTATTCTCGTCTCCTAGGTGAATAGACCGACTGAGAAGTCCACTCAAAATGGTCTCTGACTGTATGGTTGATTTATAATGCTTTTGGTTTTATGCAAACTCACTTCTTTAAAGTGTAAAATGCTTACTAACCATGTCTACCTTCATCATGGGTTCTTAGATTCAGACTAAATGCCATGTATACAACACCAGATGTCAGCATTTCACTGAAGTAAAATTACTGAAAATCTAAACTAGACTAAAATGGGGAGACTAACTAAACTATACAAATTCAAACCTAGAATTTAAAACTGTACTCAAAATGGTTCACAGACAGTGATGTTGGACGTCTTAAAAAAACAGAAGAAAGAGCATAGTACTGTCATGTGTGGTGCTAGGTGTGCATTCAGATAACAAGGCAATGGTGTGGTGTGCATTCTGCGCCTTCACCTTGTAGGAGGGTTGAGGTGCTGTTTCTGCTCAGCAACCGGGGCCTCTTGAGCTTCTGGGAGACGGTGCGTATGTACTTCCTGAACAGTGCCCCTCCGCCCCCTTTCTGTGGCGTGTCCGTGGGGGATGGTTCCGATTCCTCTGCGCTTGCCCCCGGTCCCGATGTTGCCTGGGCTGAAGAGGAGGGGGACAAGGTAGTGAACAGCGACCCTGGAGGCTCAGACTGGGCCCTTCTGAAGGGGTTCTTCCTGCAGGCAGGGTTCTTCTCCAGCCTGGGGGTCTCCCCTCCTCGTCCAGCGGTTGAGGCTTTGTCCCCGGGGTCCTCGCTCAGGGCTTTCCGCCAGTTCTGCATCTTATTACTCCATTTGGTGGTGGAGGTCTTCTCCATCTTCTCTATTGTTGTTGATGCTGTCTCTCCACCCTCTGCCCTCGTCCCGTCGAGGGTTGCTGCCTTGGCTCCAGTGTGCCACTTGTAGGTGTTGAGAGGGTCGACGTCCTCAGGAGGAGGGGCGTCTTGAGGATGCTCAGCAGGTGTCTCCTTCTCCTCCTCTGTGGGGCCCGTCTCCTCTGCAATCTGTTTATCTTCTGGCTCAGATTCAGCCTCCTGGTTTGTGCCCATTTTCATCTTGGTATTTGTGGCTATCTTGTTTTTTAGCTTGCTCCTCTCACTGTTTTCAAGAATGGAATAGGTCGTCCTTACCTCCCTACTTAAGGTCTCATCAAAATGTAATCACTTAGGATGACTAAGTGTTTTCTTTCTTGATTCTTTTTTTGATTTCTGTGTTCCAAAATGTCATCTGGCAACATCTGTCTGACTGCTTCGTGTGTAGTTCCTTTGCTGTGAGTATTCACGCCCTCAACCTCCCACACTCAGCGGTTGCTTCCTTTCAGAGTGTCACTACCTTTTTGTTTTTCTTCTTCATGTATTTGAGTATTCTGACTGGCCTCTCTGCTCTCTCACCTCTCTCCTTCTTTCCCTTGCCATCCTATCCGAGAGTTCTCTTTTTACTTTACCTCAAATCCTCCCACCCTCTCTGTAATGGCCCCTTGTCTTGAACAGAGTATTGTTAAATTCCTCTCCTCATAAAATCCTCAGGACCTCTTCACATGTATGGTTTAGGTAACTAAAATGGAGGTTTAGTCTGTGTAGTTGTCCTCCACCTCACAGGAAGTGTGTCAGTTCACCCGATCAATTTGAAAGCGCCAGAGAGGAACAGAGAGAGTTTTCAAATGTCCTACCCACTTGCCAACTCTATCATGTATATGAAATGTAAATACATGCTTGGTTCTGATTCTGTTTATTTAGCCTAGATATTAATTGTTTGCATCTGTACCTTCCTTTTACACAGATGGCTCGTATTTCTTCACAACTTTCTCTCTTTTTTAAAATTTAAAACACTGATTGAGACATCTGATCTGATCCTATCATAATAATGGGAAGCTGAGACATCCATTTTACAACTCTGTCTAGGGGCCTGTCTCATTCACCAGTTCTATCAACTATTCCGATCAAACCTGAAATTCATACATTAACGACAACAAGATGTAGAATATTTATTGACTGACATTTAATAGAACATCATCACCATCTGTGGGTCATCTGACACAGATACATGTGGTTGTTTGTGTTCAGCGGCTGTTGGGCTCAGTTTCCTGTCTAAACCAGCGGCACTTCCTGCCAGCCAAACAGGTTTGAAAGACTCAAAACCACTTCCTGTGTTGATGCTGCACAGTTGTGACACATGCACCTGTTAAATACTTCAATCTCACACACTGGTCAATGTGTGTTTCATGAGATTGTGACTGTGAGTTTGAATTGGACCGACAGCCAAGAAATCTGATCCAACACCATTGGATAGGTGAAAACAGGTTTCCACAATACAGTTCTCTCTGATCAGTGCCAGACCAGAGAACCATTTTCAAAGTACTCTCCTTTGAGTTGTGGAGCCTCCTTTGAAATGTCTCCTTTTGCAACCTAAAACTGACTTAGAAGACATACTAGCAACTTCCAATAGCTTTGTCAAAGCCTCACCACAACAACCATCATTTATCTAAACCTTTACTCAGAAACACTGGAGGGCACTATTACACCAATACAACTGAACATACTTTAACAACTAATAGTGCCCTCCAGTGTTTCTGCCTGTAGTTTTATAATTGATTTTAAAAGCACTACGTGGCCCTGCACCTGAGTACATGTCTGACATGCTTTTAAGAGACTGTATGTGCCCGGTCGGCCCCTCAGATCCTCTGGCACGGGTCTTTTAGTTGTTCCAATGGTGAGAATCAAAACGTGTGGTGAGGCTGCCTTCAGCCACTATGGTCCTGGCCTTTGGAACAGCCTGCCGGAGGATCTGAAGGCCTCAGAAACTGGAGACATTTTGAAGAGCTACTTATTAGCCGTGCTTTCGCTTAGTCCTACTATCTATTTTACCATTCTATATATCTTATTTATTTTCATTTATTTTAGTGCATTAGTCTCTCATGTCCACTGTGATTGTTTGACTATTTTCATTTCTCATTTTTATATTTCTAACTTTTTATATTCTATGCATTTTGAAATGCATCATCTGTAAGAAATGTGCTCTGCAAATAAAGTTGTGATTTGGTTTTGATTAGGAAAATAGCCCACAGTAGAGCCATTCAACCACAAACTTACATTAATATGCAAAGTGTCTCAAATGATTTCGTACATATTTACTAGTGTGTAATGCAGTAATACTGTGATTAATGCATACTTAAGCACTTCTAAAACAACTTAATTGTCTGGAGAGTTAATTAGTAAGTGTTATTCAAAGCATTCTTCATACTATAGTAAGTCATATGAAAAACACTCATGAAAACAGGTTTTTTGTTGTGGTTCAGATCCCCTTTATTTGTATTTTTAAAAATAGGCAGTTGGAAGGAAAGGGGGAGATGGTGGAGAAAGTGTGGCCCGGAGTTGTGTGTGCTTGAGTCACTCCTCTTTTGGGAGGCTGTTGGTGCATGTGAAGAACTTCCACACACGTCGGAAGCATCGTAGAACGCCATTTTTCTTTTGCTTCTTTGTGTCACTGCGCACCTCTTTCGCTGCGTTCGACACCTCGGGCACTCCACTGCACACCTCAGGAAGGCTCTCGTTGGATCCAAAATAGGACTAAACAGACCATGCAGAGCAGTGCAAGAGTAAGAACAACACATATATGTCCTTTAGCTGTTTCACAAAACATACCACAGACATCCAAAGTCAAAGATTATAGTAGCTCATTTGTAATATTGTCCAGTTTCAGACAACCCTGATGCACCCCACTTAGAAAGACACTTGACCTTTCATTCACGAAACAGGCTTCTTGTTCCTTACCTTTGGGAGTCTTGCAATCATATCATTGAAGTCTTTGGTCAGCTGATCTTCCCAGCCCTCCTTCAGCCACCCTTTGGATTTCACCACCTTGCTGAGGACATTTTCAGTGTCCCGAAGTTCTTCAGCAGCCTCTGTCTTTGTATCACTGGACACCTCTTCCACTGGGTTTGACACCTCAGGGACTCCACTGCACACCTCAGGACCTCTGCTGCACACCTCAGGACCTCTGCTGCACACCTCAGGACCTCTGCTGCACACCTCAGGACCTCTGCTGCACACCTCAGGACCTCTGCTGCACACCTCAGGACCTCTGCTGCACACCTCAGGACCTCTGCTGCACACCTCAGGACCTCTGCTGCACACCTCAGGACCTCTGCACAGCTCAGCCTCTCCATTGCACACCTCAGCATGGCTCTGGGTGGATAGCTGCACCACCTTTCTCAGGACATTTCCAGTGTCCAGAAGGTCTTCAGCAGCTTCAGTCGTCATTGTGTCACTGGACACCTCTCCCACTGCATTTGACACATCAGGCACTCCACTGCACACCTTTGGACCTCTGAGACACATCTCAGGAAGGCTCTCAGTGGATCCGAAATAGGACTAAGCAGACAATGCAGAGCAATGAAAGAGTCAGAACAAAACAGATATCTGTCCTTTTTCACAAAACATACCACAGACATCCAAAGTCAAAGATTATAGCAGCTTATTTGTATAATTGTCCCGCTTGAGACATCTCTGACACACCCAATTTGCAAAGACACTTGACCTTTCATTTCCGAAACAGGCTTCTTGTTCCTTACCTTTGGTAGTTCCGTAATCATATCATAGATTGTTGGGGTTAGCTGATCTTGGCAGCTCTCGTTCAGACACCCTTTGGGCTTCACCACCTTGCTGAGGACCTTTCCATCTCCAGCAGCGTCTTTCTCCACACTGACCAGGGCCAGCGACTCATCCTGAACGTCCACCACATTGTTATTCGGAGACTCCTCTGAATCCTCCTCATTGGTGTTGTCAATGTCAGCAGCCCCAGCGACGCTGGACGGGCACTTGGTCTTTGGACTTTTCTCTTCAATTAGAGTTTCCTTTGAAGAGGTCTCAGAATGTCCATACAGCTCAGTGAGCTGTAAATGGACGGAGACATTCATAACTATCCTATAGCTACTTCACAAATACAACAAACCAAAGACATCCAAAGTTGACTGTAACATTGACCAACTTTGAACACCATTTTATACACAGAATTGACAAAGATGCTTGACATTTTATTCAAAGAAACAATATTGGCATTGCAGATGGCTCTTATGTCTTACCTCAGTGACCTGGCATGTCTCATCCTTTAGGTGCAAGAAGTTCAACTTCCAACACTCCTCTTTCAGAAGCTGGATGTTTTCGTTGGGCGCCGTGTCCACGGTGAAATCAGACATCCTTAATTCATCCTGAACTCTCGGGCAACTGACCAGGAGAACTCTCTCTGTCTCCTGTAATTCCAGGCCCCTCTTTGCATCCCAAGTCTATGTAACAACATAATATGTAATTAACAGACTGTTGATGTATCAGGTGAGACTGGACACTGGTCCATCATTGAAATGATGGGAGAAATTATTAATTTGAACTGATAGCTACTGTTTTTCTCTTTTGGTCCAAAAATGAGCTTGCTGATATCTTAAGGGCTTTACAGTGGGTGTACTGTTTGCTCTACATAGTCCTCACCAATTCAGCTACACAGACCTTCCTCCATCTCTTCCATGTCTCTGTCTCACGCCTTCATGTGAATATGGAAATGTATCAGACTATGTCTGTCTACACTATCTATCAAACTATTGCTGTCATCTAATTTATTTTGATACATTCGTGTTATCATTTACACTTGTCTAATGATGTGATAAACTCAAGTTGCCTAAATGAAGTATAACGTTTCGTACAATTCAAAAAGAGTCTGAGAACACTGCACTCACTCCAAGAAGACTCTTTTTCCTGCCAGGAGCCAGGCCTTCATTGGTCTCAGAGGGAGGTCTAGTGGGAGTCTTCCCTGGGCTTTCAGTGTACGGAATTGCCTCTTGAGCATTTTCTGCAATAGAGTCTTCAATTAGTGACTTAACCATTTAGAATGTGGCAAGCAGAGAGTGATATGAATTGGTTCATGGCACAAACAAACTGCTCCTCCATGGAGAGTGATGAGCCCTTTTTTGATTCTTTGTTTTTGTTGGCCAAAGCTCTGCAGAAAGAGCCAGGGTTACTGAGCACAGAACCCAAAACCAGATGTCTAAAGTTATCTAAATGGGAAGAATATACATTATACTTTACATAGAACAACAACATGCAATATAAACAATAAAAGTGCAGATTAGATTAATGAGACCTTAATTATGATGAGGACGCAAGTCATCTTAGATGATCGATAAATTGGTTGTATAGCTAACAGATTCGATATGATCCAAGTAACGTGTTTTTCGAAAATGTCGAATGCGTGCAATATCGGTCCTTCTCATTATGGGAAGACCTACTTACCTTACTGAGAACAGGAAAAAATATGCGATTTTTTGATTGACTTGAATGAAGAATTCGCGTTTGCTATTGATATACTGTAGGCTGGTTGTGATTGTGAATAAATTAACCTCTGAGTAATACACATAGAATTAGGAATTCAAATGTATGTTATTGGACATTGTGACGAGCATGGAATTCTAATATAGATTATATTTCTATGGTGACACGTTCCTTATTGCGCACAACGTCGTACATGTCTAAGCACATTTATTTATCCTGTTGTATCATTTCCCCCTGGCCAATCCTATTTCTCCCTAATGATTACAGATCCTGTAACATTTTTACGCGATGTCACTGGAAAAAAAACGTAATTTATGATGGTTTATTGGCGATGGAAATTCGCATACAAAAGGGTTAGAGAAATATATAAAACATGCAATACAATATTAAAATGTGTTGGTTTAAAAATCGCTTCAAACTTGAAGACAACAGGCTATTTAAAGTAGGCGATATGAAATGAATTACAGAATCAATCAATACGATTAACAGTATGCTTAGGTATCAACAATGACTAGTGGTGGATTTTTAACATTATACTGTACTTTTAATACATTGAAAGTGTATGAAAATAGCTAAATCAGTTTTGATTGAACAAATATGCCATGATTGTTAATCCATGCTGATAAAGCAAATACATATGACAACATTTTACAAAATACAAAATGAATAAGAATATTAAAAATAATGTTCAATGCTCTAAGTTTACAATCATTTGATTGAAATCGAGGACAATTTGTTTGTGTGTTTAACTCTGCCTGTTAACACGCTGGATGTTTCAGAATCCATTGAAGAGCTTGAACGATTCATTGACGAAATATACTTACGAACTCAAAAGAAACATGTCGCTGGTTTCGGAGGATTCAAGCATTGTCAAGGACATCCAACCAAATCAATAAACAAACCAAAACCAAGTTGGAAAATAGGTATCAACGATGGAACGAAACCATCCCTTAGTAAGAGGGTGCGTGGGGAGAGGTTTACTGATATGGATGTTGACTTGTTAAAATCCATCAATGAAAGGCTTGCCAAACTTGATATCTTGGATATATTACGAGAGGACATCAATGCATTATGTGCTAGTCTAGAATTCAGCCAACGTCAGATGGATGATCTAAGGAAAGAGAACTCGGCGCTGAAAGGTACTGTAGACTCTATTCATGGAAAGATGGAGGTGGTGCAAAGGGAGAACAAACAACTTAAAGAAACCTTGCTTGATGTACAGTGTCGATCAATGCGGGACCATCTAATATTCTCAGGGATACCGGAGAATGACAACAGCAGAGGCTGTGGGGACACATTCCGAGACTTTATGTCAACTCAACTAAAACTGCCCACGGATGTTGTGCGTAATGCCACTTTCTCCAGAGTCCATAGAATAGGTAAGGCCTCTGGAAATAGGCCACGGGCTATTATTGCAAGTTTTGACAAATTTAAGCAAAAGGAAATGACAAAGAACATGGGCAGAGAACTCAGAAACACTGATTTTGGAATGAATGATCACTTCCCCACCGAGATCAATGAATGGAGAAAAAAACAGATGTATCCCATCATGAAGGAAAAGCGTTGCCTGAATCAACGAGTCTCCATGGTGATGGATAAACTTTATATCAACTGGCAATTGTATCGGGACTCTAGAGTAACTCTCTGTCTATTTTAATTTAATGTTCACATCTGAGTTTGTCTGTTCTAATGTATCATGACAACTTCAACTATAATGAATACATTCTCTATTGATCTCCACTTGACAAGGAAAGGGCTGCATATAGCTCAGGTTAATGTATGTAGCCTTCCTAACAAAATACATGAGGTTTTTAACTTGGTCAACATAAATCATATTCATATTTTGGCTTTGACCGAAACGCATGTAGATGTGTCTGTAAATTATGGGCAATTGAACATTCATGGATATAGTCTACTGAGAAGAGACAGGAATAGGAATGGTGGGGGTGTAGCACTGTACATTCAGAATCACATACCTTTTAAGAGGAGGGATGACCTTAATGTATGTCAATTAGAGGCACTATGGGCTCAAGTACATCTGCCTCACCAGGCAGCCATATTGGTGGGATGTGTGTATAGACCTCCTAGCTCTAAGGTGTCCTATCTGGATGGCTTATGTACTGGGTTTGACCAGGCCACAGATAGCAACAGAGATGTGTTTATCTTGGGTGATTTTAATATAATTTGGAAGGATCACAATAATTCAAATAGAACTAAATTGATGAGATATGCCGAGAACTGTGGTTTGAAACAAATGGTTAATGATACTCAATTAAGTTGGGTCATCGTTCAGACACATGCATTGATCTGATTTTCTGTAATATACCCTTGCAATGCTTAAAAGCCAGAGCAATGCCAGTGGGCTGGACAGACCATAATGTTGTGATCATAACCATGAACACTAAGGTTCCAAAGAATAAAGGGATGAACTAAATCACGCTACAGAATGTTTTATTGATTTGCTCACTGAGGTAATGGACCATCATGCCCCACTATGAAAGAGCACAGTTGGTGCTCGTCCATCTCCATGGATTGATGATGAACTGGGTGAGGCTTTTTCTCAAAGAAATATGGCAAAAGTCTTAGCAGCCAAGTCAAATTTAGAAATTGATGAACAGAATTAAAGAACATTACGTAGTTATGCAGTTAAATTGAATCGAATGAAAAAAAAGTTATTTTACAACAATGCTTTTATTGATTGTAAAAATGATTCTAAAAAAAGTATGGAACGCAGTTAAGGGCTTACTTGGTACATCTATCTCATCATGCCCATCTAGTGTGGAGGTTGGCGGGAGAATAATAACAAAACCAGTTGATATTGCCAATCATTTTGCAGATTATTTTACCAAGAACATTTATTTACTGAGCAACAATGTAAACATTCCTCCAAACAAACTATTGTCCAATGGATTGATGATCATATTATGAGCAACAAGACCTGATCTTTTAGTCTGCAAACGGTGTCAGTGGAGGAGGTGTTAAACCTATTGAAGTCATTACCTGATGGTAAATCCACAGGTTATGGTCTTATGGACAATGTTTTGCTTCGCTGTGCTGCTCCCCAGATTGCAGTTCCACTGAAATAAATATTTAATTGGTCACTGGAAAAGGGGATGTTTGCAAATGTATGGAAGCATGCGAAACTGTGTCCTATTCTGAAAGACAGCAAAGAACCCATTACTCCTGCCAATAGTCAACCAATTAGTCTTCTCCCTACACTCAGTAAGATATTGGAGGGTATTGTGAGTAAACAAATATGGGAGTACATGGAAAAGGATGATCTGATTACACTCAAAAACCATTCCACTATCACTGCATTATTTGGCATGACTGACCAGTGGCTCAATGCTATGGATAATGGCAAGTTTGTGGGTGTAGTATTTGTAGATTACAGAGCTGCATTTGATTTAGTGGATCAGGAAATAATTGTGACAAAATTTAAGCATTATGGTTTTAAGGAGGTAGCATTGAATTGGGTACAGTCATATCTGACAGGGAACAGTCCACCTATATCAATGGTTCATTTTCTTCCCCTCATGTGTTAAACTGTGGAATACCGCAGGGCAGCTGCCTTGGGCCATTTCGTTATTTAATATATACCAACGACCTTCCCTATGCCTTAGCTGAAACTCAAGCTACTATATTTGCAGATGATACAATTTACGCAGCAAGACAATCAGTTCAACAGGAACAGCAAGCTTTACAAGGAGATTTGGAGAATATCAGGGAGTGGGTTTGCCAAAACAAACTTGTTTTAAACACCAAGAACACCAAAGTTATGTTGGTCTTTTCCACTAGGAATAGGCCAAAGCACATGGGATACAATTAAGTATGGGAGGAGTATAAATTGAAGAGGTGTTAGAAACCAAACTATTGGGAGTGCAGCTAGACAACTGCTTCTCATGGATGTCTAAAATTACTAATCTATTAAAAAATATATATATTAAAACAGCATGCATAATCGGAAGGATAGCTAAATTTACCAGAAAAAAATCTTAAGCAAGTAAAACAAGCATTAATTGAGTCAGCTGAACTTCTATTCTGTGGTCTGGGGAAATGCATCATCAATTGAAGTTAGGAGACTGTAGATTACACAGAACAAAGCAGCAAGGATTGTTTTAAGGTGGAGATATGGTTCTTCTGTTGCAGTCATGTGCAATGTTCTTGGTTGGTCATCAATCGACAAGATAATTGAAAATAAATGCTTATTTTATTTAATAATATACATAATTTAAAACGGCCAAGTTCAATTCACAACGGTATTCAGTTGGTAATTGGTAAGAGACAGACATTCCGTAATACTAGGAATTGATTGTCCACCAGCTATGTGTTATCCAGACAGAAAAGAGAAATAGGCAACAAAAAAAAAAAACATTTCGATTTAGAACAATAAAGAAATTGAAAAAATGAAATTACAAAACCAGAGCCCTTCAATATTGAGGCAGACCGGGGGTTTGGTCAAGATGTTTTACCCAGATCAGACACGGACAGAGAAGGATTAGCTCAGTTTCAAGGGTGTTTATTTAAATAATAGATCAAAAAGAAAAGGATAGGTCTCCCCCATGAGACCCTCTCCGGGATACCGTGTTCGGGGTTCCGGGTCTGGCACAAAACTGAACTCCCGCTTGTTACCTCCGCAACCGCCAACAATAACACGGGAGACCTTTCCTCCCCCTCCCTTCCTGTATACTGCCCTTCTGGCAGCTTTATGGGCCTCGCACAGCTGGTGAGCAATCCGCCCTTGATCACTCACCAGCTCCCAATCAGCCCCAATTAGTCCTGGCTGGAGAGTCCGTCGAGACCTGGCACATCCAGCAGATGGAGCCATCGCCTCGTGATCTGCACTCCATCTGTTACCAGGCCTCGATGAGTCTCCCCCTGGTGGTTAACCTGCTGTTCACCACAATATATACATTTAAACATTATTTTAAAACCATTTAAATATTATACATACAAATGTTGTGGGACTATAGTAGATGAAGAATTTAGTATTTATTGGGTCATTATGTTAGTATATTATGTATGTTTGTATTATTTGTGAAAATGTGTTTGTATTCTAAATTGTGTTTTAATGTTTAAGAACTCTTGGAAGATTAGTCCAAATGGGGACTAAAAGAGATCCAAATAAAATCAAATTAATATTAATTGACACATCTGTTAAACATTTCACTCTCACAACCTGGTCAATATGTGTTTCATGAGTTGGACAGATAGCCAAGATGTATAATTCATTATCCAAAACAATTTCAAAGTATTCCAATAGGCCCAACTGTCTCCCTACGCCCGCTAAAACTGATGTTATTTTTGTGTTAACGGCGATGTTTACAGTAATTGAATTGCTATTCACTTTTAATTCATTAACAATTTATTTCACATTTTGATATAGGCTAAGAGGAGTGGAACCCAGTCATTGAGTGGAACACATCTATCTTGGATCCTCTTGTAGTCTTGGTGCCAGAAGTCATTCCTATGCCACTGGGTGTCACTGTCTCTCTCTCTCTCTCTCGACAGATGCAGCTATACTGATCAAAAACATTATGTTACATGTTATGTTATAAGAGTTATAAGTTCATATAAGGAAACCAGTAATTTTAAATAAATAAAGGCCCACCCACTGGGGAGCCAGGCCCAGCCAATCAGAATGAGTTTTTCACCACAAAGGGGCTTTATCATCAGCTGTCCGGGTGGCTGGTCTCAGACGATCCCACAGGTGAGAAGTCAGATGTGGAGGGCCTGGGCTGGCGTGGTTACACGTGGTCTGCGGTTGTGAGGCCGATTGGACGTATTGCCAAATTCTCTAAACCAACGTTGGAGGTAGCTTATTGTAGATACATTTACATTCAATTATCCGGCAACAGTTCTAGTGGACATTCCTGTAGTCAGCATGCCAATCACACACTCCCTCAACTTGAGACATCTGAGGTATTTTGTTGTGTGACAAAATTGCGCATTTTAGAGTGGCTCTGTATTGTCCCCAGGACAAGGTGCACCGGTGTAATGATCGTGCTGTTTAATCAGCTTCTTGAAATGCCACACCTATCAGGTGGATGGATTATCTCGGCAAAGGAGAAATGCTCACTAACAGGAATGTAAATACATTTCAGCACAAAATTGGAGAGAAATAAGCTTTTTGTGCGTATGGAACATTTCTGGGGTCTTTTATTTCAGCTCATGAAACATGGGACTAACACTTTACATGTTGCTCTAATATTTTTGTTCAGTATACTGTACATGTCTCTCTGTTGTGTTACAATACTGTAATGTGAAGCAGTGACAACCATAAGGGTGAGTGTTATATCCTGTTATAACTCTAAAACACACTATTATTATGGACATAACAAATTGATACCCCCATACAATCCAATGAGACATTTTGACAAAACTGGTTTAATTCCACACTGCTTTTTACATGCTTGTCTTCTTCATTGGTCCTTTTTCAATGAGCTGGTTTCCTGTAAAAGGTTGCTGTAATGAGTGATCAAGATAACACCGGATCTAAACGTGTCAGCAGCATCAAAATCAACAGTGGACAAACAGATTAATGTTGGTGTTTATCACTAATGTCTAATATAGGAAAAAGGGCACAATTGTATTATGATTGAATAGTGTTCTGGTGGAACTGTGATGCCCTTCTGAGTGTGTATGTATTAAAAGGATACATTTGACATTGACTGACAGTATAGTAACCTATAATACTGAACAGTCTCTCACCCCAAAGTGCTCCCAGCCCTTGATCTCTGAGTAGAGGGCGTCTCCTGGACATGAGGTGTCCACCAGCTGCCGGTGCCCGTGGAGGGTGAAGTTGGCCTGCAGGCGCCCGCCATCCACTGCACACTTGGCCAGGTGTTGGCGCACCAGATCCAGGGCGTGGCGTGAGGGCAGAGAGGAGGAGTAGTTGCCAATGAAGGCCACGCCGTAACCGTAAGGGTTCTGCCCCCTGGTGTGGGTGCCAAGGTGATACCAGCCGCGCCCCTCGTAGATGTACCCGTCAGAACCTACCACAAAGCTGAGGGGAACATACATTTAGGAGTTGGAGTGATAAAACAAATCGCATTATCTCACAACCCTGATTCCTGTTATAGCATCTTGTCATTTTATATTGCACAGTTATACTGTGTAATAAATATCATGTCAAGATTTGCTATGGTATGACTGCTTCAGTAATTGTAGGCTGACACAGCACACTTGTCTCCATCTATGAAGCTTAGTATAAAGGGTTTGTTAATATCTGCGAATGGATGAGGGGGTCAAAGTTCACCTATATCCGATGTCGGCCCAGCCGCGGTCTTCTTGGTGGAAGCGCTGCATGGCCCTCATGCTCCTGGAGCACTGCCTGAAGGAGTGACAGGGCCTGTCTGGCTCGTAGGTGTGGTGGATATATAGGAAGGGGAGGGGCAGGGCAAGAGGGAAGGGAGACCCTCGGTAGGGTGCCGCCCCCCACTGACACCGTGGGATGATGGGAGGGCAGTCTGGAGAGGAGAGGTATAACCAGAGTAGAACAGGTTCAATTACTCTTCATGTTTACAGACTTCAAATGAGTAGCCATTTATCACCTACAATTTCATAATTACAGGGGTAAATGATTCCCTCTCTCCTTCCCTGAGACTCACCCCAGTATCTGTGGACAAATTCCAGCATTCCGTCTCTCACTGCTTTTTCCACCCCTGTATCCTTGGCTATCCACTGAGTGTCCTCCAGCCTCCACACCAGGTATAGGGTCTCCATCACCTGCCTCTGGGTGTCCAGGGTGCCCAGCAGGGCTTGGGAAATCTCTCTACGCTTGGGGCTGATGTGGCTGGATACAACCCCCAGGTCTTGCCCCTCCAGCACATGGTTGTAGTAACCCTTCAGCACCTCGCTGAGTTTACCAGGCTGTTCAGAGGGGGCCAGGGTGGCAAGATCCATGCCCAAAATGGACCCATCCATTCCCCCATTGACGAGGGCATCGGTGGCCAGGGTGGGCACCCTAGACAGCTTGAACACCCTGGGGTTGGTCAAGTTGTCCCAGCAGCCATCCGGCCCCAGACGCTGAGCGGGTGGAAAGTCCTGGAGGCTAAGGAACGACAACCCTAGGTTTTTGGCCAAGGTGAGGGGAAACATACCCAGAGGAGGGGTGCCCTCAAGCTTAGCTTTCAGACCCACCTCAATGCCTAGAAGCATGGGAGCGATGGCCACTGTGGTGCCATCTTGGGTCAGAACGACCCCTCTCTCCTCACCACGGTCCGTCACAAAATGGTGGATGGCTTTGTCGAAGAAGCCAAAGAGAGTGGTGTTGAACACAGAGGTGTGGGTGTGGCTGATGTTGTTGGAGGCCCCCAGGAAGTGCAGGGTGAGTGGGTCCTCGTGTCCGGCCGTCCTGCGGAGCCTCCTCACAAGGGCTAGTGGGGACAGGTCTGGGTTCGAGTCCTCAGCCTGCTCTACGGCACTTATGAAACTGTCCATGTCGCGCAGGTGGTCCTCTGAAACCAAAACAAATGTTTTAGTTCATGCTACAACAGACTCCGTGCAAACAGTTACCTGGGCCTTCATTCATACTCATATTCATACTCATATTCATACTCATATTCATACTATCTGGGGTATTTAATGTCTTGTACATCAGCTACATACTAGTGACTTTTTGTGTTAAATTGAGCTCTCAGTTTAACAATAGAAGCATATGTTGCCAATGGAGACGGACAATGCAGTAAGGCGGCCATACCTTCAGACATATGAACCCAAATGAACATGTAATTACAGTCCATTAACACAGGTTACCTGAACAGAGAACGCTGTGGCACGTTCCAGCCACAATGAAGAGCCATAGAACCACTGTAGTCATGCTGAGTGTAGCTGCACCACACCAGATCCAGAGGCTAAACTAAAACCCACAAACAATCCCCAGACAAGGTCAACCCAGGCTGCCGATTAGAGTTGTAATCTTCTTATCTCTTACGGTCCAACACTCTGTTATGACAAACCACAACCACTCATGACAAACCACAAGCAGAATGTCCAGGTGCTCAATAAGGCTTTGTATCAAGTACCTTTGTATCAAGCTGGTTTCACTTCCCACTTCGGGGAATCAATGTGTTTGTAATGCGGTGTCCCAATAGATGAAATAACTCTTTATACACAGACGCCTCCAAATATTGATTGGTTCCTACCCAAAGTCAAAGTTTGTCATCGGAAAACAAATAAGGCCCTTTGAAGCTTGTGATGAGATCAGGCTTAAAGGGACACGAGAAAGTGCTGAAGATGTGCTGGTTTGTATTATTAGTCGTCCCATTATTTCTTTCCCATGATATACATCTATTACATCCACCTTTCACACATGGATGTAATTACACACACAGACACACACAGATAGTGAAGTCTGGTAAATGTGTTCCACTATGCATAGAGAGGGGCGGTCTGTTTACCGTCAGTGTCAGGGAAACCCAGTAACCTTACTGGAAAGGACTCTTAACAAATTCCCCCGAAAACAACCCAATGTAGTTGGCATACACTACAATCAGTGCATGTATGCTTTTTCAGATGACAGAAACGTTCATGACTCATGGCATTAGTGTCCCATGGCAGGTGGTGTCCATATGCTTATGAGGTTTTGGTAGTAGGGAGTAAAGGGGAACAAAGTCTATTACACTTGAGTGAGTGCTGCATTGAGAATTGCAGCCAGTGTCTGTTTGTTTTTGTGTTTTTCTTCCATCCCCAACCCATTTGTTCTCAATGTATGAGGTGAATTTTGGCCCCAATGTTTATTGTCCCTTTGTGCCATTAAGCAAACATCCATTACCCGTGGATAAATGGGACAATAGTGGCCTCTACTGGATGATAATTCGATTTTTTTATTTATTATTTGTGTAGGTTTAAAAAAATCTGTTTAAAATACGGATTTATGAAAACTGTAATATTTTAATTGTATCAATACCATAAAGTTTCAACAGAAGATATTTCAACATTCATATTGTGATGTGTGAGTGTGACGTATCACCTGGAATAATATTTGCTATGTTTATTTCTTCTCCGTGCATGTTTCAGTGTCAACTTTCCACCATGTGTGCTCATTGAATGAAATAATCCTTGTTTTTATTCATATTCTGTTCAAGAGTATCTAACCGTAGCAGCACGTTTCCTGATGTGTTGAAATTGATGGACGGTTGTCAGAACAGTCATTGGGTGATGTTAGGTACTAATGCCCCATTCAAAATAACTGGGAACTGGGGAATCTCCGACTTCAGTGCGTTCAAGACAACTGGGATCTCGGGAAAAACTAGTTCCCACTGGGAAAAATCCTTTGAACTGTCATCCAACTCGGGCATCCTTCTGGAGTTACGACCTAAAGATCACTTACGTCATGATTTGACCTCGTTTTTTTCCCCAGAGTTCCCAGTTGTCTTGAAAGCACCAACAGTCATGCGCTGATATTTTATTATACACCAATATTCTGCTGTTGTTGACAGTCACTCACTCTCCTCACCTTCCTCTCCCCCTGTAGAAAATGGAGACTCGCTTCACCAGGGGCAAGTCTGCGATTCTAGAGCGTTCACTCGCCAGACTCTTCTCTGAAATGGTACAGTACTGCCAGAGTCGGGTGTACTCTGCGCTGCAGGCACGCTTGGCAGACTTCGGTCAAGGCGTGGGGGGCCAGCCTGCTGGATGTGCTGGTTTTGAGAGAAGAATGTAAAAGGGAAACCAAAGTGTTGAATATACTGCACTTCATCAAGGCATGACCAAGAAAACTTTGCACATTGTGTGTGATTCACATACTAGACTTTTTCATTAGTGTAATAATAACCAATGTATGACATTATACTATACTAATTCACATAACATTAGGCTATAACGTAATACAAATATAGCCTAGTTATGAATGGCCTCCGCAGTCTGCAGGGCCGTAGGGAGACCGGGCAACGGGATGAGACGACAGGACTTAGAAAACCGATCCACAACGACAAGGATCGTAGTACTTCCCTGGGACGGGGGAAGGTCGGTAAGAAAGTCCACCGATAAGTGTGTCCACGGCCGTTGTGGAACGGGGAGGGGTTGTAACTTCCCTCTAGGCAGGTGCCGAGGAGCCTCGCTCTGAGCACACACTGAGCAGGAGGAGACATAAAATCTCACGTCTTTAGCCAGCGTGGGCCACCAGTATCTCCCTCTAAGACTCCGCACTGTCCTCTCGATGCCAGGATGACCCGAGGAGGGGAGAGTATGAGCCCTCCGGATCAGCTTATCCCGTACTGAGTCCCCACTGGACAGTTAGGGGGGGCCGGCTCTAACCGTGAGGCCTCCTCTATCTACGCGTCCACCTCCCATACCACCGGTGCCACGAGACATGACGGTGAAATGATGGGAGTTGGCTCAACGGACCACTCCTCGGTATCATAGAGGCGGGACAGCGCGTCGGCTTTGGTGTTTTGGGAGCCTGGCCGGTATGAGATGGTAAACCGAAACCTGGTGAAAAACATGGCCCATCTAGCCTAACGTGGATTTAGTCTCCTCGCTGCCCGGATATACTCAAGATTACGTTGGTCAGTCCAGATGAGAAAAGTGTGTTTCGCCCCCTCAAGCCAATGTCTCCACACCTTCAGAGCCTTGACTACAGCTAACAACTCCCGGTCCCCCACGTCATAGTTTCGCTCCGCTGGACTGAGCTTGCTCGAAAAGAAAGCACACGGGCGAAGCTTGGGTGGCACACCCGAGCGCTGGGACAGCACGGCCCCGAACCCCACCTCGGACGCATCCACCTCCACTATGAACGCTAAAGAGGGGTCCGGATGCGCCAACACGGGCGCATTGGTGAACGGCTCTTTCAAACGACTAAAAGCTCTGCCCGCCTCTGCTGACCAACGCAAACGCACCGGTCCTCCCTTCAGCAGTGAGGTGATGGGAGCAGCCACCTGACCAAAACCCCAGATAAACCTCCGGTAGTAATTGGCAAACCCTAAAAACCGCTGCACTTCTTTCACCATGGTCGGAGCCGGCCAATTACGCACGGCTGTAACGCGGTCATCCTCCATCACCACCCCGGAGGTAGAAATACGATACCCCAGGAAGGAAACGGACTGTTTGAAAAATTCAAATTTCTCCGCCTTGCAATACAGGTCATGCTCCAGCAGTCGCCCAAGTACCTTACGCACCAGAGACACATGCGCCGCGCCTGTGGCAGAATAGATCAAGATGTCATCGATGTACACTACCACTCCCTGAGGAGAATCTCATCTACAAAGGATTGGAAGACGGCTAGAGCATTCTTCAACCCATATGGCATGACGCAGTACTCATAATGACCAGATGTAGTACTAAATGCGGTTTTCCACTCATCTCCTCCCCGGATACACACCAGATTATACGCGCTCCTCAGGTCCAGTTTTGTGAAGAAGCGCGCCCCGTGAAATGATTCCACCGCCGTAGCGATGAGGTAGTGGGTAACTAAACCCCACTGTGATGGAATTTAAACCTCTATAATCAATGCACGGACGCAGACCTCCATCCTTCTTCACAAAAAAGAAGCTCGAGGAGACGGGTGATGCGGAGGGCCGAATGTACCCCTGTCCCAGCGATTCAGCAACATATGTTTCCATCGCTACCGTCTCCTCCTGGGACAGTGGATACACGTGACTACTAGGAAGTGCAGCGTTCTCCAGAAGGTTTATCGCGCAGTCCTCTCGACGATGGGGTGGTAATTGGGTCGCCCTCTTTTTACTGAAGGCGATAGCCAAATTGGCATATTCAGAGGGAATGCGCATGGTGGAAACCTGGTCTGGACTCTCCACCGTAGTCGCACCAACGGCAACTCCTATACACCTGCCTGAACACTCCTCTGACCACCCCTTAAGAGCCCCCTGTCGCCAGGAAATCACCGGGTTGTGTTGAGCTAGCCAGGGAATTCCCAACACCACTGGAAACGCAGGTGAATCTATAAGGAAAAGACTAATCTGCTCCTTATGATCCCCCTGCGTTACCATGTCCAGCGGCACCGTAGCCTCCCTAACTACTCCTGACCCTAATGGTCAGCTATCTAAGGAGTGCACGGGGAAAGGTAGGTCCAACGACACCAGGGGAATCCCTAGCCTTAACGCGAGCCCACGATCCATGAAATTCCCAGCTGCGCCTGAATCGACTAGCGCCTTATGCTGTAGAGAGGGAAAAAAAACAGGGAAAGAAGTCAAAACATACATATGACCGACAGGAAGCGCTGGGTGAGTCTGGTGCTTACTCACCTGGGGTGATCGAGTAGTGCTCTGCCTGCCCTCCCGACTCCCAGACGAGTTCCTCCAGCACCGGTCGGCCGTGTGCCCTCGTCGACCACAACTGGTGCAGGAGGACACTCCTCCTCCGGTCCCCATCGAAGCCGCCCCTCCTAATTCCATAGGGATAGGGGCAGGAGGGCTGGGAAGTGGAAACGACAGGACCTGATCCGAACGCCCGCGGGCAGCCAGCAGGTTGTCGAGACGGATAGCCAAGTCAATGAGTTCGTCCAGTGTGAAGGTGGTGTCCCGACATGCCAGCTCCCTCCGGATGTCCTCCCTGAGACTGCATCGGAAATGATCTATCAAGGCCCTGTCGTTCCACCCTGCTCCTGCGGCCAAGGTCCTGAACTCCAGGGCAAAGTCCTGTACACTCCTCGTCTCCTGACGCAGGTGGAACAGCCGTTCACCCGCCGCCCGACCCTCTGGTGGATGGTCAAACACAGCTCGGAATCGGCGGGTGAACTCTGGGTAATTATCCCTCGCCGAGTCCGGACCATTCCACACTGCGTTGGCCCACTCAAGGGCTCGCCCAGTCAAACAGGAGACGAGGGCGCTCACGCTCTCCTCTCCGGAGGGAGCAGGACGCACGGTAGCCAGGTACAGCTCCAGTTGGAGAAGGAAACCCTGGCACCCAGCCGCCGTTCCGTCATACTCCCGTGGGAGCGTCAGCCGAAGAGCCCCGGAGCCAGATGTGGTTTCAGGAACAGGAGGTGCTGAAGGAGGGGGTGCTGGAGATGAGGTGGGAAGGCCACTCCTCTCCCATCGATCCATCCTCTCCATCATTTGGTCCATGGCCGAACCAATCCTGTGAAGCACGCTGGTGTGATGGAGGACCCTCTCCTCCATGGATGGGAGAGGAGAGCGGCTGCTCCTGCTGATTCCATTGCAGTGGTACGGGATTCTGTCACGAGATACTAGGAGTGGTGGGTGGAATCAGGCGGCAGAGAGCACGATTCAGTAGATTGTCAATTTATTCTCCGGCGCACAAAACGATCACGCTAACACACAGGGCGCATACAATTGACCAGCCCAAACACAGGACCAAAATAGTCCGGCGAATACACACACGCAAAACCACCATACAACAGAGTAACAAAAAATAATCCCGCACAAAACAAGGGCGGGACAACCTACTATATATAAGGACGCTAATTAAACTAAAATACACACAGGTGAAACTAATAAGACAAAACCAACAGACAAACGAAAAAGGGATCGGTAGTGGCTAGTAAGACGGTGACGACGATCGCTGAGCACCGCCCGAACAGGCAGGGGAGCCAACTTCGGTGGAAGTCGTGACAACTGGTTGTTCAGCAAGATGTAAAATGGAATCCCCTGATTGAACAGACTAATATAGCACTGTACAATGATATGCACTTCAGTCTTATTTGTAATATCTAATGGGTGGGATATTTTACAATGCTCCCCATTTAGACATGACACATCATTGTGTCATTGTAAGTATACATGTGGCTGCTTTAATGTCCACAACTTATTTGGTGCTTGTATATTGCTTTGTCAAAATGGAAATAAATACTTTATTACCTGAAATAATACCTTTGTATTTCATTGAAATGACCAAGAAGTGTAATGTTTAAATGTGCCTTATGGACCAGAAATTCCATGAGAATAAATAATTGTGTCAATAACATAGGTCTCAAGGTTATACACAATTAGATGTTGTGCTTGGTACGTGTTTTACTGTCGTCTGAAATGAAATGTTGGCCAGAGGCTGCAAAAAGACGGTAAAGTTGAAGAGGGAGAAAGACGAGTCAGAGAGATCGACCTGGAGAAGAGTCCCCCCTAAAGCAAGCTGGTCCTGGGGCTCTGTTCACAAACACAAACAGAGCCACAGGGCAGCAACACAATTAGACCCAAACAAATCATGAGAAAACAAAAAGATAACAACTTGACAAATTGAAAGAATTAACAAAAAAAAAGAGCAAACTAGAATGCTATTTGGCCCTAAACAGCGAGTACACCGTGCAGAATACCTGACCACTGTGACTGACCCAAAATTAAGGAACTCTGTAAAGACTCAGTGAACATAGCCTTGCTATTGAGAAAGGCTGTTGTAGGCAGACCTGGCTCTCAAGAAAGGACAGGCTATGTTCACACTGCCCGCAAAATGAGGTGGAAACTGGGTTGCACTTCCTACCCTGCCAAATGTATGACCATATTAGAGATACATATTTCCCTCAGATTGCACAGACCAACAAAGAATTTGAAAACAAATCCAAATTTGATAAACTCCCAAATCTATTGGGTGAAATACCACAGGGTGCCATCACTGCAGCAAGATTTGTGACCTGTTGCCACAAGAAAAGGGCAACCGGTGAAGAAGAAAGACCATTGTAAATACAACCCATATTTATGTTTATTTATTTCCCCTTTTGCACTTGAACTATTTGCACATCGTTACAACACTGTGTATAGACATAATGTGACATTTGAAATGTCCTTATTATTTTGGAACTTTTGTAAGTGTAATGTTTACTTTTCATTTTTTATCGTTTATTTCACTTTTGTTTATTATCTATTTCACTTGCTTTGCCACTGTAAACACATGTTTACAATGCCAATAAAGCCCTTTGAATTGAATTGAAATAGATGAGAACAAACGCCACCTTGTGCAGTCACATGATGGCACATGAGTCATGTGATCTCGTCTAAGGAAGCGAGTTATGTCTCGTCCCGATGCTGAACCTATACTGTAATTGCAGAACACAGAAAAACGTCGTCCCCATGGCTATCTTCTCAGACAGTTAATTTCACGGTAACAATATACTCACGTTTTATAACCGCTTTTATTTGCCTTATTTATTCTGAGACAGTTCAGATTTTATGTCGCATATTTATTTATAGTTTCAAAACGTTTACATGGCTACAGCAAGCGGCAATTGTAACCACGGCAGCGCCCGTTCAGGTATGTTGAGTTTCAATACTTTTCTGACATGTAACTTTGTGTGTTTTAAGTGGTTTGTTACATTGTTGCATGTCTTCCATTGAAAGGAGGGGCCCTGTGTATATTATGATTGTTGTGTAACGTAGCTCTACAGTGTGGGCTGTCATGTCTTGCCAATCATAAAACATAAAACATACATCTCATTCTAGGTGCAAAACCAATGGTGATTAATCGTGAATAAATGCATTAGTAACATCGTATAACACAGTAACATAGACAATAACATTGTATAACACAGTAACATACACAGTAACATTGTATAACACAGTAACATTGTATAACACGAGTAACATTGTGCAACACAGTAACATTGTATAACACAGTAACATTGTATAACACAGTAACATTGTATGAGGCAGCAGCATCAACAATGTTTTGTTACAATGTTTCCAAACACTGACTGGAAGAAGCGTTATTGCATAAATATGGACAAAACCATCCACCCTCTAGTCCCTTATCCCCACGATGTTTTGTTTTTTAATCACGTGATCGCTGTTGCTAGGGATTTTAATGTGTTGTGTTACGCCTGGGAAGAAAACACTTCAATTTGCTAAACTTGCCATTGGCTCAACTTACCCCAAGGCAAACACAACTACAAGGATGCTCTTTCATGCTAGGTTTAGGGCCTCATATTGACGCTTACAGAGACCCCAAATTATGTATAGAACCATTTTAAAATGATCTGCTTTGGTTTATATGCAAGCATCACGAAAACCTCTTCCCTAAATATTTGGTCAAATTATACATTTTGTGTATGGTTTCCTAGAAACAAGGGGTGGCTCAACTTACCCTTTCGTTAACATACCTGATTCTCCCCTACAGACATTCTAGATTGAATAGGCAAAGATAGTTTGCTTTATGTTGACCTGATGCTGACAGAATTTGCCAATAACAGTTTACACTTGTCAAGTCTGGGGTAGGAAATTATACCTGATGGCCACTTTCAGCAAGGAAAATTGTAGCCTTGAAATTGTTCTATTCTATCCCACCATTGCAGTCAATGTTGTACTTCAATGCTCATGAGTCTTGATTTAAACAATTATTCCTAAATTCCAGGGTTAGTGCTATCTGGAATCCCTGGGACGTCCCTACCCTAAACACAAACCCCTACCCCAACCGTTTTAAATGATTAGTTGGACGTCCCAAGGATTCCGTTAAAGTCCTAGAGTGTTGGAACCCAAAGACTCTGACTACTCTTGCTCCCTCCCACCACCATAGCATGTCTGCTACATTTTAAACCAGACTGACGCAGGTTTTTTTATTTGTATTATTTTTTTTTTCCCACCTTTATTTAACCAGGTGGGCCAGTTGAGAACAAGTTCTCATTTACAGCTGCGACCTGGCCAAGATAAAGCATAGCAGTGCGACAAAAACAACAACAACAGAGTTACGCATAAACAAATGTAGACTCAATAACACAAAAGTTTTTAAAAAACGATGTACAGTCTGTGCAAATGTAGAAGAGTAGGGAGGTAGGCAATAAATAGGCCATAGAGGTGAAAATAAGGACAATTTACCATTAATACTGGAGTGATAGGTTATCCATCTATCATACACTGTGATAACCTCCCACCACCCAGTTTCTTAACCTCCTCTCACGCGTCCTAGTCTACGGTGCCCATATGACCGTGGACACAGGCTTTCATTTCTGCACTTAACTGTGTCTGGGTCAGCCGGTTAGAAATGGTCTTGTAAGCAGTCAAGCAGTTATCAAGCATTTGTTTTCTCATGCCGTAGTATACCTTTGACTCATTGTTTACAGCACTTCATGTGTGATCTCATACATACAGTGCCTTGTGAAAGTATTCGGCCCCCTTGAACTTTACGACCTTTTGCCACATTTCAGGCTTCAAACATAAAGATATAAAACTGTATTTTTTTGTGAAGAATCAACAACAAGTGGGACACAATCATGAAGTGGAACGACATTTATTGGATATTTCAAACTTTTTTAACAAATCAAAAACTGAAAAATTGGGCGTGCAAAATTATTCAGCCCCCTTAAGTTAATACTTTGTAGCGCCACCTTTTGCTGCGATTACAGCTGTAAGTCGCTTGGGGTATGTCTCTATCAGTTTTGCACATCGAGAGACTGAAATTTTTTCCCATTCCTCCTTGCAAAACAGCTCGAGCTCAGTGAGGTTGGATGGAGAGCATTTGTGAACAGCAGTTTTCAGTTCTTTCCACAGATTCTCGATTGGATTCAGGTCTGGACTTTGACTTGGCCATTCTAACACCTGGATATGTTTATTTTTGAACCATTCCATTGTAGATTTTGCTTTATGTTTTGGATCATTGTCTTGTTGGAAGACAAATCTCCGTCCCAGTCTCAGGTCTTTTGCAGACTCCATCAGGTTTTCTTCCAGAATGGTCCTGTATTTGGCATCCATCTTCCCATCAATTTTAAGCATCTTCCCTGTCCCTGCTGAAGAAAAGCAGGCCCAAACCATGATGCTGCCACCACCATGTTTGCCAGTGGGGATGGTGTGTTCAGGGTGATGAGCTGTGTTGCTTTTACGCCAAACATAACGTTTTGAATTGTTGCCAAAAAGTTCCATTTTGGTTTCATCTGACCAGAGCACCTTCTTACACATGTTTGGTGTGTCTCCCAGGTGGCTTGTGGCAAACTTTACACAACACTTTTTATATCTTTAAGAAATGGCTTTCTTCTTGGCACTCTTCCATAAAGGCCAGATTTGTGCAATATACGACTGATTGTTGTCCTATGGACAGAGTCTCCCACCTCAGCTGTAGATCTCTGCAGTTCATCCAGAGTGATCATGGGCCTCTTGGCTGCATCTCTGATCAGTCTTCTCCTTGTATGAGCTGAAGGTTTAGAGGGACGGCCAGGTCTTGGTAGATTTGCAGTGGTCTGATACTCCTTCCATTTCAATATTATCGCTTGCACAGTGCTCCTTGGGATGTTTAAAGCTTGGGAAATCCTTTTGTATCCAAATCCGGCTTTAAACTTCTTCACAACAGTATCTCGGACCTGCCTGGTGTGTTCCTTGTTCTTCATGATGCTCTCTGCGCTGTTAACGGACCTCTGAGACTATCACAGTGCAGGTGCATTTATACGGAGACTTGATTACACACAGGTGGATTGTATTTATCATCATTAGTCATTTAGGTCAACATTGGATCATTCAGAGATCCTCACTGAACTTCTGGAGAGAGTTTGCTGCACTGAAAGTAAAGGGGCTGAATAATTTTGCACGCCCAATTTTTCAGTTTTTGATTTGTTAAAAAAGTTTGAAATATCCAATAAATGTCGTTCCACTTCATGATTGTGTCCCACTTGTTGTTGATTCTTCACAAAAAAATACAGTTTTATATCTTTATGTTTGAAGCCTGAAATGTGGCAAAAGGTCGCAAAGTTCAAGGGGGCCGAATACTTTCGCAAGGCACTGTATTAGAATGAAATTATTCACCACAAGTGCACACTGTGGGGCCACACTTGCGAGCATTAGAAACAGTTTCAATTAAAACTGTTTCTCCGTCTCATAATCGGCATCAGCCAATTAAAACTGTTTCTCCGTCTCATAATCGGCATCAGCCAATTAAAATCGCTGACGTAGTTGTACGTGATAAAAAAAATCTGAAAACCTGGTTTTGCTTTGTCGTAGTGGGGTGTTGTGTGTAGATTGATGAGGGGAAAACACAATTAAATCCATTTTAGAATGAGGCTGTAACGTAACAAAATGTGGACAAAGTCAAGGGGTCTGAATACTTTCCGAATACACTGAAAAAAAACACCACTTAATTTCTTATGTAGGCTACACTTACATGTACAGCATTTTCTATGCATTACTCTTTAGGATGACCCCATTTAGTCAACTGGTCAATTGTTTGTTCGACCGTGATTTTTGTTGTTGTCGAGCAGTGGCAAATATATACAAACAAATTATGGCACAAGAGACACATGTCTGATTCAAGCCAGTCTGAGTGGACTAATCCAATGCGGGGATGGCACACCAGTATCACCAGTAGTACATTTACCATTCATTCCCATAGTTTCTAATCTACAAATTTGTTTGGTTATGGTCATTTCTGTTAATGCATTCAATATATTATTATTATTATTATTATTACAGTCTTACCGTTGTCATTCTCGTAGTGGACTCTTTGTTTGCAGAGAGCACAACCTATGCTACACTTGTGAGAAAGTTTTGGTTTATTTCATTCCATTTACGAGTAGTCAATTCTGTTTGTCTTTACTCGCCGTCGTTAAAATATTTCAACCAATCGATAGGTCAAAAGAACAGATTACTCTTGGTCAACCAATATATATATATTTTTTTTAGTCGGGGACAGGAGGAGTGCTCGAACCCATGGGGAAAGTGCACTATTGATTTTGAGTCAACTGCTTTAGCAGCGTGTGCCACATGGAAGCAATGGTAATAAAGGGACATGATTTATTTTTTTAACGATGTATGATAAACTTACACGTGTAAGGACTTCATTTATCTTTTTTCCATTAAAGCACATGGATGTGTGTGAAACAGATGAGCAAAAACTGGATTTTGTCTCATATGCGAAAACATGAACATTTTGTCTAATGTTAGTATTAGTAGCCTAGTTAAAGATGCATCAATGCAATATTGGCACACGACATTGTTACTCACCAATTTAACAAAATTGAACCTTGAATTTATAGGTTTAAAATATCCCTCTAGTGTCCAGGGTTGACATATTTTTTTAATATATATTTTTTTACAAATGCCATTGGTTGGTGGATATAAAATCTAAGATCTTTTATAGGCTGATGCAGAATTTGTTACAGGAAATAATCACTGTCAGCTGGTGAGGCTAGCATAGTGCTAACGTGCCAGGTTATCTGACTGGACCAGCTACAATGTAGCGTTCTATAACGTGCCAGTAAATCAACGATTTTAATTGACTGATGGGCATTTTGAGACTGAGAAACAGTTTAAAGTTAAATAATAACAATAACAAAAAGTCCACCTCATAACCATGTCCTCTCACCACAGGAGGAAATAGAAACAGGAAACAGGAAATAGAGTCCAAGAGACCACCCAGAGTTAAGAGTTGACAGAGACGAGGAGCAGCTTTGCTTGTTTACTGGTTCCAGTGAGGTTGCATAGTGTAGCCTGCTCTCCCTGGGTGGCCCAGTGCAGACTGATAGCTGCTGATCCATTGTAGCGATACAGAGATGCTGGCAGACTGATGGTCACAGTGCTGACTATGACTGACGGACAAGGTGCAGAGTTGTCTATTAAGCCTTCTCTAACACACCATTGACTGCCCTGAACCGGAAGAGCAGGATTTTTCAGCTGATTTATTCCATTTGATTGACTCTTATCTCTTAGTGCGGTTCAGCAACAGGCCCTCATCGTCTGCTCTTTTGTTTTGACGATTGCTATCGGCCTTGATGGCCGAAATGCCCCATCAAGATCTGTCCATTTCTTGGCTCGGGCTACTATTGCTGGCACGAAATGTTACATAGTGAAATTCTTTCAACACAAGTCTGAATAGTTTTTGACAGGGAGAGTCACGCAACTGCTGTCATGTCTGTGAGTGTTTGTGACCTTGCAAGGTTCTGTGTGTGCAAGTCGATATATTGTAGTTAGGTCACTCCCCGCTAGATAGGCTTCTCTCATTCACTTGGACGAACTAAAGATTGTTAGATATGCAGGTGATTATTGTGGATGGCTTTCTATAGGTAAACATTGAGATATCACCGTTGCCTCACACAATCCTACACGCACACACACATCGGTGATTCTCTCTTCTATGTCCGTCAGACCAGATTGTGGTTCTTCTGTCTAGTCTTCGAGTTCTGTTTTACCAGAGGTGAGGTGACCCAATTCATGACAGCAGTTCATTTCAAGTTCCACTTCCTTTTCTTCCATTACTGCTGAACTATCTCTTTTACCCAGTAACTATATGGTCCACATTTCCCTTCCAAGTCTGTTATTGTCACAAGTTTGTTTGGGTGACTCAGAGGTTGAATTCAGCTTTCACCAGAGGTCTCTCCGCTGAAGGTGCAGTGATTTAGGTTTTTACTACACCTTTATGGTTTATGTTATCGACGACGACGATGACAATCCAAATGTGTAGCATCGCACCTCGAAAGCTCTGCTCCTTCGTCAAGTGACTACCAAGTCAGACGGGTGTTGTAGCAGTAGCGCTATTGCAGGTTACATTGGTGTTTTGCCCAGTTATCCACTCCACATTCTTTGATAGGCCTGACTGTTCGTATTAGTCACTCTCACTATCCTTCTAGCGCTGCTAATGTGTTTTTTTTTTCCCCCTTCCTTTTTCTTCCCTCGCTCTCTATCTTCTCTCAGAGAAGGACAGCCTGGTTTCCTCTGTGTCTCCTCACGGCTACGGCTCCAGCGACAGCAGCGGCGAGCACGTTCACCACAGAGACAGCCATGGCAACCCCCGGTTGCCCACTGCGACGGCGGGGGGTTGGCTGGGGGCGGAGCAGGAAGAGGAGGCCCTGCGCAGGAAGCTCAAGTACTTCTTCATGAGCCCATGTGACAAGTTCCACGCCAAAGGCCGCAAGCCCTTCAAACTGGGCCTGCAGCTGCTCAAGATTGTCATTGTCACCGTGCAGGTAACTACACACATTTAGTTTCATGTGCACTTTGAGTGTATGAACAGTACATGCTAAACGCCCTCATGGCAAAGCTCGGGTTTTATGGCGGGACCAACCATCCTGAAGTCCATAACAACTGACACCTTGTTTCATATGCACCGTTCCTATTGGTGGATAGGATGTCTGTGCATCTGACGTTTTGAAATATGGACCGACAGTCTTTACAACAATAGCTTCTAAAATTTCCCTAAGATCAAAAAGGGTTACGTTATAGTTGTTGAACGGTCACTTCCCTTCAATTAAACACCTGAATCCCTACTTCCCTCCCTCCCTCCCTCAGCTGGTGTTTTTTGGCCTCAGCAACCAGATGGTGGTGACGTTCAAGGAGGAGAACACCATGTCCTTTAAGCACATCTTCCTGAAGGACTATGACGAGGGCCCCGACGACACGTTGGCCGTGTACACACAGAGCGACGTCTACGAACACATCTTCTACGCCGTAGACCAGGTAACAGTCACTAACGACACCCGGGTCATGTTCATTAGCGCATGCAAAGGACTTTTTTCCCCCTTTTTTTTTTAAAGGAAAATGTTAATTAGAGTTTCCGGAAATCTTTTCGTTCGGTGCCTAATGAACACGACCCGGCATACAGACTGCGATGGAAACATGTCCATGCAGCGCAAAAGAAGGACCCCATCTCGTCCCCTTCATAATTCCATCCTCAACTTTCATCCTAAAAGTCTCCAACTCTTTAGGCCCTGTTTGAATATTTAGAATGTATCCGTTCCTTCCTGCATCATTTGAAGTAATCACAGATCTCAGCGAGTTTGATTGGTGAAAGCGGTGGTGTGGAAACGTTCACTAAATCGTCCACGAATCCGCATACAGATCAGTGATGACCTCAAATTAGGGCGGAAAGAGGGATTAATTATTTTAAAATATTAGAGCAGGGCCTTATTCTCCATCCTCGCACCCTTCCTCCTCCCTCACAGTATGTGATGCTACCCGAGACCACGGTGGGACGCTATGCGTACGTCAATGGGGTCGGGGTGAACGGGAGTGCCCTCTCTCTCTGCCAGCAGTACTACAAGAAGGGCAGCATCGATCCCGCCAATGATACCTTCAACATTGACCCTCGTGTTATCACAGGTACATAGATCTACTTTCTTGCATTATGCCAATGCCAGAGGTCACCAACCCTGGTACTAGAGCTACAGTGTTTCGTGCTTCCCAAATGGCACCCGATGGAGTGAGAATCTGGTGCCATTTGGGACTCAGATTAAATGTAGTTCTGTTCCAACATGCTTTTGATGATTAGTTGACTTGTTTGAAAAAGGATGAGTTTTTGTGTCAGATTTGAACTAAATCCTGCACGCCTTGTGGCTTTCCAGGGCCAAGTTTGGTGGATTG